>NC_056745.1:1312642154-1312727154 GCF_019279795.1 Protopterus annectens | reverse complement strand
GATGCAAGATCTGTTCCTCAATCAATGTACTATGTAGACAACAGTAATATATGGATACACTCCCTGGTGTTGTCTAGTAATTCCCAAATGCATCTGTAGTGCTGCATACGTGGGTAGTCATTCACCTTTCTGCTGATTGCAATTTTCACAGTATAACTAGTGTCTAGTTTCCCTCCCAATGCATGGTCCATGCTACAGACCATATTATACTATCAGCTGTCCTGAGATTACATATCAGACAAGTATTCCTGGTGTCTCATGTGTCAGTCCATGTCCATGTACTGCATGATTCCAAAGGGAAGTACTGATGTATGAACAACCTCACAATCACACATGTGCATACATGGACACCCACACAATCACACACACATGCACACACATATCCTACATGCATCACCCCCTCCACTCGACCAGATTGCACTTACAGACAAAATAACCCCCCACACACACACACACACACACACACACACACACACACACACACACACACACACACACACCTACAGGTGAGATTGCACAAAGATAGTACACACAGACCTCCCATTACCCATCTGTCAACAAGCATAGCATATGGTACTCAACACCATGCAGTGCAGCTATAGTCAATCCATGCTAGCAGCAGTATACATGTGGGTGATGCATGGGCTGTGTTAGTAGGTGATACCCCTTCCCCCGGGAAAACACTGCACCCGTGTACACAGTATTGCTGTGCACCTGTTCTGCACCCTGCCATGTACTGTGCACCATACCTCACAGGTACACACCATTGTTGAATGTGTATTACTGCATCAGTTATGTCTGCTCTAATGCTCACAGCCCCTATGTGTTTGTCCGACACATACTTTGGATGATATGTGGACAGATGTCATTTGTGAATGCCTGATGTCTGATTTACAGATGTCAACTTCAGCGGTGCATGTATGACCAGTATGATACTATTACACTGACAACCGTCAAACCTTACTATGGCTATAGGGAGTGTACACACCCTTATTGATATGACGTCCACTTCCTTGATATGCCATGGGACCACATCACTGTATATGTTAACATTACATGAGCCTGATATGTGACATATGTCCTGTATAATCAAATGCAGTGTTTAACAAATGTGTTAGTTGTGCTGATGCTGACCATGAAGCATACACTTCGTGGGTGCATATGTGTGCACGTCCTTATATTGATGGTTTGTTGCACCTGCTGTTATATGTACTACAGCACTCACTATTCCTGGCAGGGATATACTAGCATAGGCCATCTGCATTTGCCAGTATATGGTCAGTCTGCCCTACACATGTACCCCAACTTTGCATGACTGCAAGGTCAACTTATGTGCACATCCCTTGGAGTTCACACACTGCCATCACTATTGCTGTGGAGTCAGGGTTACATTTGCCACAGTTCCTGACCCTGACTGTGTGTAGATACAGCCATTTGTAGCATACTTAGGATCCCTGCTGCAGTGCACTGGTGTGTTATGATGACACCCCCTCCCCACCTTCAGCCTTTTTGCAGATGCTTGACAACTATGGCCTACACATGTGTCAGTTTGCAGTGTCAAAAACACTGAACACCACGTGTAACAGCCTAGTTTCAGCTAATGAATGGCAAACATACAGGTGTACACTATCAATGGCACAGTACAGATGGGGATGGCAGGCCTGTGGGGTGAGGCATTGGTTGTGCAGCATATGTACCTTACATGATACTGTCTGTAGGTTTCCAACGTGGTCATGGTACACCAGTACACATTGTAACACATGATGTTTGGGGACCTCTTCTGTTATGCATACAGTATCTGTAGAGAGGCCTGGCTGATGTTTCCTGTGGTACAACTGTCACATCTGATTACCCTAACCCATAGGCCATATGTTTGCAGAGTCCAGGCAATTGCTGACATGGGTACTGCACAGCCAGTACTTGCTAGACATTCCTGCAACCCCCTCAGTGGTGTGGCAAGTTACTAGGCATCCCACATGACCAGTTTGTTAACAGTGACATCATATTTCTTGGATGGCCATCTGTTTATTTCCTACATCATTCCTGTTCCATACATCCTTGCCACATAAATGACTGTCTGCACTGTTTGCCATGGTATATGCAATGGTGAGGTATGGCTACATGTCCAGCTCATGGGTGCTACCTGTTGTGTATGGGGCCCACGCCATGTCATGTAAGATGTGTGCAAGCCACAGCTGCCTCTGTTGCAGGTAAGCGTGCACATTTGATGGCCAAATGTCTTGGACAGCAGACCAATAAGTGATGTGACATTGGGGATGTGTACTTGCTGGAAGGCACATTTCCATGACAAATTCATGCAGGCAGTACCTCAACAGCTGCTTCCACTATAGTTTATCTAGAGTGTGTGCGCACATATGCTTCCAGTGTTTGTGAAGGTATGCATTCCCCATATTTGCTGCCCTAACCTACGATTCCATATTACACACTCATTGCTCATGTTGGGACCACATTGCAGGTTTTATGGGTTGTGGACCGCAGTATTATGATATGCTGTAGTGTAGATCTGTAACAGTTGCCATTGTAATACTGGTATATATACTGTTGTAGCACTGTATAACGGTGATGTTTCACACATGTCCCTACTGTAAGCCATTTGTCCCACCATTATGTTCATCTTTGTGGACACATTTTGCAATGAAAGGATGTTAGTTATATTGCAAGAGTCTGACATATCCGTCAGATACACCATCATGGTCACCACTGTGATGCAGTGCAGTTAACAGCAACAATACGTGAACATGTATGGCATGCATTATGGGTAGTTGTGTTAAATGTGTGCATGGAATATACCATAGCCATAACATGACCAGTGTATTGGCAAGCCTGAACAAAAAACACTCACCAGCTACAAGCTGCTGCCTTGGAGGTATACCAGAGGGACCTACATAAGTGTGTGAGACATGTGATGTCAGTAGCTACAGCTGTGGTATTGGTACAGGGTGGGTGCAGCATTACAGTACTTCAACAGTACAAGTCCACAATACTACAGCTTATGCACATCTGTTTATTACTACTATGCAGCAACAGATTATATATATGTCATCTCACATATGCATGATCTAACAGTACAGATGCGGATGGATAAGCAACAGTGGTCTACTGATGTGTCCTGTGGCCTTACCTGCATGATCCTCTGCCAGTGTCTGGGTAACCCCCACCTCCACTATACTCTCCGCCAGTTGTGTGTGCAGGCGGGCAGGTGCCATGAGGCTGGCAAGGAGCTCCTCAACATGTGTCGGGAGGGATAGATGGCATGCCCCCCCATTGTGAGGTGATCCCCCTAGACTGCAGCAGCACACTGACAGGCATTGTGAAGTAGGTCACTGCAATGATGCTGGACCTGCTTATAACTTCGGATATGCAGGCCAACATCATTGACGCTGTGGACAAGATCATTCCACAGGGCAGTCCGCTCCTGCTGCTCATGGGCTGTTCTGCCAAACAGTACCTGGTAGTGCTGTACCAGGTATGTGATGATGACCTCATTTTCATCTGCTGAATAGACAGGTAGTCTGCCATGTGACATCTTACCTGAAAGACATAAAGATGCAAACAGGTCTGAGCAACTCATACAGCAAGGTTATCATAGTTCTTAATCCACATCTCTGTCTCCCCCCACCATATCTGTGACAACAAACTGATCATACAACTCAATAGGTATGACTACAGCATACCTACCATTGGGACATGTATTGTACCACACTTTGTGCTATGTGTTTGTAGCGATGTTACCTGTGGGGACACTATCATTGCTGACCTGTTACGGACAATGTCACCTGCATGCCATTGTAAGGGCCACTATGGTTCCATATATGCATGTGATCTGTTTGCTATGTGATTGTTGCACATCTGTTGTTATGTGTTATTGGGGATATCTATGCATGCTGGTGGACATGATCCGTGAATGTGTGGACTATTACTACCCACATATTTTCTATAACACTGACACAATAGCATGTTTAGGGAACAGTTGCCAGCAGAACCACCTCTCCCACCTCATCTGGCCATGTTACCAGGCCACTTCACATGTGGGACCCACCCTGGGACCTCCTCATCTACTGGTCCTGCACTACCTTCAGGTAGAACTACCTCAGGGGATGGTGTTCCCCCCCCCGGGGGCACACACAGACATGATCCTGTCACCCGAGGTCAGGTCCAGGGTCTGGTGCATAGGGAGCTCTACAGAGATTTGGGGTTTGTGCTACAGCACCTTGAGGCCCTCAGTACACAATCACAGGGTCCACATGCTCCTCCTGCTCAGTCTCCAGCCCAGGCATGTTCAGGGCCATTAAGCTAATGTTGTCACTGGCAATGGGTGGGGGCTTTGTTCCCATTGTTTCCATATGGGGGCTCATGGGGCTTCCACATCGCAGATGACACTCACCATCCAGGGTGTTTACCCACCACATGTGTCATATACCCCCTTGTAGGCTGTCTTCTCTATCTACCAATCCAATCCACCTCCACAAATATGCCTGCTATCCTTCCCCAAATTCCCAATCCCACCTTCACAAACAAGGTCAATGTGGTCCCAACAAGGGGTTCACATGTGACATAACCATCCATGTTGCACACACTTAGTGCTGTATATATATATATATATATATATATATATATATATATATATATATATATATGTGTGTGTGTGTGTGTGTGTGTGTGTGGGTATGTGTGTGTGTGTGTGTGTGTGTGTGTGTGTGTGTGTGTGTGTGTGTGTGTGTGTGTGTATTGATATGTGTGATGCTCCCTTACACATAGCATGCAGCACTGTGATGCAAAACTAGGGGACATGTATTTATATACATATGTGTGTGTGTGTTTGTATATATGCAGACATAGACATATATATATATATATATAGCTCTATATATGTGAAGATAAACATAGTGAGTTGTATTATAATATATATATATATATATATATATATATATATATATATATATATATATATACATATATATATATATATATATATATATATATATATATATAATCTACATTTAGGTGTCTGTATATCTGTAGACATACATGTATACACACACACACACACACACACACACACACACACACACATATATATATATATATATATATATATATATATATATATATATATAGGGTACATTCAGACATCAGGTCCACACTATAACTCTCCTTCCTGCACAGCTTCACTGTTCTGCCTTACTACAACATAGACAGGTGCCACATATGGACGCAGCCTAACATTAGGGGGGGTATATATATGGACATATTGCAGGTAAGCCTATTACACACCTATGGCATTTCAGCATGCTACATTACACATTAACATGAGTGTTCTGCAAGTGGTTGGCTCTGAAACCCATGTGTCCATCATAACGGCATTAATTCCACCACCAGATATTGGCCACAGTAATATACATGTTTTCCATTACACAACACACACTATGATGGCTTACATCTTGTCAGTCAGTGCTGTTCTGCACAGTTAACAGGTATGGTCCACTATCCACAGGGATAGACACTATTGTCCATAGCAGTTGTTCAGCTGGACATCATTACAACAACAACACCTGGTGGCACATATAAATCATTCCACATTAACTATCCCATTATTATGGACCAACTACTACAGTCAGTTACATGCATATATACTTTGCATACCTGTTGTGGGAATGATGTCTGTTCTGGATAGTTTGCCTGATTTTTTTTTGTGTTGTT
Organism: Protopterus annectens; assembly: GCF_019279795.1. NCBI lineage: Eukaryota > Metazoa > Chordata > Ceratodontiformes > Protopteridae > Protopterus > Protopterus annectens. The sequence continues at coordinate 1,312,721,433 of NC_056745.1, read as the reverse complement.
TTTTTTTCCTTTGTTTTTTGGCTTGACCTCTCTCATTCTCTCTCCAGTAAATGGATTGAGCTGCTTTGACTAGATTGCAGCATGGATTTTGTAGGTGATGCACATGATCAGGTGATGACCTCTGCACCAATCAGTGTCCTCCACATGCTACCTGCATGCAGCATGCTGTGCAGTACTTCCAATTACCACTATCATGGTAACCCGCTACTATAAATCCCTATATCATGTGGGTGTGGTCCGTTTACCTTTCCTGTATGGTGGACATCCTTCCTGTGTGTAGGCAGTAGTGTTACAGACAGCAGGTAGCAATACCTCTTACAAGAGGACTTGCAGATTCAGGCCAGCTACATATTTGCATAAGGTTTCAGAACTACAGACAGTGTTACAGGGTTTCTGTGTACATACTAGTTTAACATGGTATGCAATCTGTCTACATAGTTGTCAACTGTGGGCCTATCCACGTGATGGCCAGAGGTGTGTCTGTTATGTTTTGTCTGTCCACCACAGAGGTCTTGTGTCAGATATATCACTGGCAGTGTGTGTTGAGTGCTATCAGTACATGGGTACATCCATTTGTGTTTCTGACTTCATATTCCTGACTAAGGGGATTTTGCAGACTATCCTGTAACACCAGCAACTTGTTCAGTGTATGACAACACTATTTCACATATGGGCCTGTGTTCCTGCCTCTGTCCTCCACCTACATACCAGGATTTGTCCATATGACATGCAGTAAGGGGTTGTTATGTAGTAGCCTGTGATTATGTTGTGCTGCCATTACTGCCATCATTCCAGTGCTGTTGTGGCCCCCACACATATTGTGGGGTTGGGTCCATATATATGTGGGCTTCATCTGCACAACATGTGTGCCCTTCTGCAGTCCAGAGGTCAGTGTATGTCACAGTGTTATATGCCCCTGTAAGTCAGTTTATGGGGGGGGGACATGCACCATAAATAAATTAGGCTGTTACAACATGTGAGGGATATCAGTAGTAAGCTGCCTTAAGGTATATGGCTGTACATTACCATACATTTCCCCTTGGGAACATTGCTGGCCTAGTGCTTACTGTCATACAGACTGTTCTGTTTGTCAGTGTGATTGTGATGTTTTCAGTTAAGCATTGTTATGTAAAAGATACATCTCACTGTGTCAACTTAAGTCTTTTCCTCCCTAGGGATTGCGTACAGAGTCTAATTAGAGGCTGCTGAACTATACATCTGCATTACTTACTGCTGATTGATTGTTATCCTGTGGCCCAGTCTGTCTTTACTGTTGTACTACTTGAAGGCCTTGGCCTGGACAGCAACATATGTTATGCTTTCAGATTACTGTATTTAATGATCTGCTTGAGAGTTGCATTAATCTGTTTGTATGCATTTCAAAGTCTAAACAGCTATATGACATGGCATATACAACTGTAATAATGCACAAGTAAAACTTTCTTATGTATGCAAAATTGTGTGTTGTGTCATATCCTTTGACTTCTCTGTGGGTATATGTTTCAGGCAACAATTGTCTTTTGTATGGGTGACTCATACACTGTCCATTTGATAAGGTGGCAACTGTAGGAATATTGGCTGTTCAGTATGGTGTGCACTCTCTAAATATGTATCTTCCTATACATATCTCTGTGTGTGTATGTGTAGTTACATATATATATATGTATGTGTACATATATATATATATATATATATATATATATATATATATATATATATATATATATATATATCTGTGCATGTGTGTGTGTGTGTGTGTGTGTGTGTGTGTGTGTGTGTGTGTGTGTGTGTGTGTGTGTGTGTGTGTGTGTGTATCTGCATATATGTGTGTGCATATATGTATCTTTGGAATGTTTATTGCTTCCACATTGTACATTCCCTATAGTAGCCAGACTATACTGCATGGTATGTTATTGACATCATACAGGTGGGATGGATTAATGTTAACATCTTGTGCCCATGTTGTGTCAGGTCCTGGATATGAAAAAGGGTTGATAGGAAAGTGGTGAAAAAGGGGCACAAAGAGTGAAAGACAGTAGGGAAAATAGCTAGGGATGTGCAGGACGGGTGTAGGGAAGGCCCATAGCTGCCCAATTTTTCTGCAGCAGCAGTGTGCATATAAACTGTTTTGGAGGTAGATTTGGACACTCATACCCCTGTGAGAGGGGTGAGGACAACAATAATATGTTGGGAAGCCAATTAGACTAGATTACATATGTCCAGTGGACATGTGTAGGAAATGGATAGCTATGTATAGGGCGAGATTTTTTGGGGGGGACAGATTGCCCTTTTTTTTAGGTGAGAGTGGGATATTGGGGAGGGATAGTAGGTATATTTGGGGAGGTAGGTTGCGTAGGATAACAGACAAGACAGACAAGACAGCATACATGTGTGGTATATGACACATGTGGGGAGTAAACACCTTGATGGGGAGGGGTGTTTGGAAATCGGCAGCCCATGAGCCCCCTAGTGGAAACAGTGGGGCTGAGGTCCCCACCCATGGGCAGTCACCACTGCAGCTTCCTAGCCCCGAAAGTGGCTGTGCTGGGGGCTGAGTAGGAAGGCCAGGCTGACCCTCTAGTTGTGACACACGGCCCTCAAGCTGGCATAGCAGATCACCAAACTCCCTGTAGAGCTCGCTACACACCACATCCCGGACCTGTCGATGGGTGACAGTGTCCTGTCCACTCCCAATCCTGAGGGGGAGAAACCCATCCCCTGAGGTGGTTCCACCCAAAGGTGGTGCAGGACCAGCGGATGAGGAGGTCTCGGGGTGGGCACCAGATGTGCTGGTGCCCAGTGCCATGGCCAGATGAGGAGGTACTGGTGGGTCCGCTGGGAGCAGCCTTCCCAAACGTGCTATGGTGTTTGACTTTTACAATATATGTGGGTTAGTAATAGTCAACACATTCCAGGATTAAGTATAACAGCATGCATAGATATTCCCATTAACCCAAAACACCAGATATGGAACAGTTGCATAGCAAACAGAACACATGCATATATGGAACCACAGTGGCCATTACAACAGCATGCAGGTACATTGATGGCAGCATGCCACCAATGTGGGAGTATTTCAACATGGCACATGCATAGAAACAAATTTAAATATTTATCAAACAATAGGACATATGTCCCAACAGTAGACTTAATGGAGCACATACCGATTGAGTTGTGTATTTAGTTTATTGTTGTAGATATGGTGGGGGAGAGAAAGATGTAATTTAACAACTAGTATATTCCTGTAGTTCTCATTACTTTCCTAGTCAGTGCTATGATCTACACCTTACAGGTATTAGTATACTACCCTATGGCCTTAGTTTGGACAGTGGTATGGATGTAGACAACTATATACATGAACTGAGTTTTACCTGCAGTATACACCTCTTACCTGGTATACCTGTGGAGGTGTATACTGCAGGTATACACCTCTTACCTGGTATACCTGTGGAGGTATTGTTTGTTAACACTACCTAACTGTTTCTACACATATTCCCAGATTCCAGGTTGATGTTATGTGCATACCTGTCCATCTTTTATTACACACACTCTGGCCGTATCGTGAGCACATGCAGGTGAACTGGGACATATTTTGACTATTGCCCTTTTAAAACTTTTGGTGAGTTGTACAATGACATGCTTGTTCTTATAGATGTCTGACAATCAGTTGCATTTCTTATGTGTTGCCTAAACATCTTGGATCATCCCACTGATTTGCCAGGAGGACAGGGTGACAGGCAGAGGATATGGGCCAATTAACTGGACATTCTGGACATATCTGCACAGTTGCCAACCTTAGGTAAGCAGGTTTGCCCATACAGCCTACTACCACTCCCAGGATTCAAACCATGGCTGTGTGTGCTAAAAATACAACAGTTTACTTCTCAGTTGAGGGTGCTATTTGGATTATGTTGTCTATCTTTTCACTGTTTTCTGTCTAAGTCTCTTTCAGTTGTACTATATGACCTCTTGTGATGACAACAGTCATATACAGAGATTCCTACACATTTTACGTATGTAGCACAGTGTGATTAACAGTGCTTAATACAACAGTACTATTAAGAGATTGCAACTCTACATTAACATATGATACCAGAGTAAACATATGCAGCCCAGCAGTTATACCTTTATTGTCAGTTTATTATGCTTTCATTTACATACAACCTATATGAGACTCTTCCTGCCATATTCTCTGGTGTATGGAGTACATGCCTTAAACAATACAGGTTTTATACAGGCAATTAACTTACTACTAATTTTAGATTTATTTCCTATGACAGTGCATGCAAGAGTATTACTAACCTGCCTCACGTCTCAACCACTGCAATCTACAGGCATGGGCTTCCTGGTTCTCAGCCTGCTCATCTGCCACTGTGAAAGACATAAGAAGAAAATTTAGCCATACCTATCCATAATATACATAAGCTGGCAATTGTTAAACAGGTAGTGGACTGATACTTACACACAGCTGGGACATCCCCCTGTCCTCCTAGCCTCTTGGATCCACTGATCCAAGAGATCCCTCTTTCTCCGCTTCAGGTCGGCATAGTGATGCCTGACCTGGTCACCAGTTCCAGGTATGCCAGTGGCACTGGTGAGGTCATGGGTGAGATGGTCTCAGGCTTCTGCTTTAAATGGGGAACCCTGGTACTAGCCCTGCAGCTGTCTCTCATCATGGTCTTTAATAAGGAGTCCTGCCATGACTGTGGACTGCTGGATGCCCCAGCGCTGCACCCGGAAGGTCACACCCTCTCCCATACCAGTCATAGTGCCTACAGGAGGAAGCTGAAACCAGTTATGAGATTATTCCCACCTGTTGGGTGTAAATAGGGCTGATTTCCCACACTTTGCCATGATTGGACAGTTTTAAAAATGCTAAGTTATGGGCAAAACCTGCTTACCTAAGGCTGGCATTGCTTAAAGGGGAATACCAATGGGAAAACTGATTTAGCTGGCCTACACATTGCTTACACCTAGTAAGCTGGGCTGTGCAATGCTTAGCGTTGCTTAATTTTTAATTTGCATACATTTTGCTGTTTGGCATTGATTTATTATTCATTACATGTTATATGTGTGTTTTGTATCTATGATTCATGTGTACATACACTGTATGGGGTCTTTGTGTTTATTAGGGAATTCAACACTTTATTACAATGACATCTCACATCTGGACTTAATGAAGTACTCCAGTTCACATATTTATGTTATTTAGTAGGTTATGCAACATAAACTGTATATAGATTCCTTTCACGTGCTAAGTTTGATTGTCCTGTAGTGAGGATTTGTTTGGTAATACCCCAATCTTATGTATTGCTATGATGGCTTACTGGTTAACTACTGTGACTATAGTGTACAGGGTCCTGGGTTCAAGACTTGCAAAGGCTGTTTATTTTGTTTCTGGCCAGAACAGCTGCTGTTGCATACAGAGTGATTAAGGCACTTTTAAGCAATTGTAAGTGGGTTTGCTGGCATTTGCGCAAAGGTAAGCAATGCTAACCTCCGGTTAAATATGTTTACAGAGAGTTAGCTTCAATATTGCTTAACCTGTATGTGCATTGTTTACCCCCATGCAAATGGGCTTAAACTTGCTTACTACTGCTTAAATATGCTTACTCCTGCTTAATAGAGCTTACTCCCGCTTACCCCCGCACTAATTTAGACAGAAATGTAAAATGGTTCTTGGGAAGGTGGTGCATTTGGACACTCTATGGATTTATCATTCATTACACATTGTACCTTCAATCTGTATCCCTGATTCATGTGTACATATACTGTATGGGGCACTTGTGTTTATCTGTGGATTTTACAACATTATGGCAATGACATCTCACATCTGCATTTAATGCACTACTCCAGTTCACAAATATATGTTATTTAGTAGGTTATGCAACAAAAAATATTGTTCATAAAGTGATTTGACATGGAAAATGGAATATACTGGAGTGAGACTCAAAATGGGAATGACTGCTCATAAGGCGAATGCTCTGCCAGCTACACTATTGCAGTATTGCTTCATTTGGATATATCTTGATATTTATCCTCTTATGCCATTTAAGCTGCAATACATGTAGCTAAGCAATGGGCAAACTCGCGCACCTACAGTTAAATTTTATCTGTTTGATAAAAAAAAAATTAGCTTGTTTATATTTTATATTTTAACTATTGCTCTTATAAACTTGGGAGGATGTTACTGGGGTATGCGAACACCTATGAGCGGTCTCATTCATTCTTATTGCTAAACTGCTGTTCTTGATTGCAGAGGCATGTATATTCTGAGAGCTCTGCTCTCAGACATGCCCCCTGCACTCATACACACTCAGTGTCCATTTATGAGCTCAGACAGCACGCATTCATTAATATGCCTGGTGCACTTCCGTGCTGCTCCTAAATGACGCTTCCGTGCAGGACTAAGCAAGTCCTGCATGGAAGAATAGTGAATCCGGGGGTTAGACTTTACATTGTTCACATTATTCACAAACAAATAAATAACACATTCCCAAGAAAAAAACAATGAAACAAAGGATCATTCCCAAAGAACATAACTCATATGATGATGGTCCTATTTATTACAGTTGATTCCTTCATTTCACCCTAAGCACTCTAGGATGCAGCAACCAATTATATGGAGGCATAAAAAAAGTTTTCTTTTTTTATTTATTATTTATTTATTGGCATTTGTTGACTGGGGAAAGTCTACTGGGCAAAGACCCATTTTCAGTGGAGGCCCAGGGAGAAAAGCTCCATGGTTAACAAACTACAAAAGCAAAAATTATACAGTTTGATCACAGATCCGGTGAGAAAGGCTACACAGTTTAAAACAAAACAAGTACCACAGAAACCACATAATTACAAACAGATGTTATACAGATTAATATACATGTATGAAATCACATGTAAAACTATATCACAAATCACAGGTAAAACTATATCACAGAAATTAGGTACATTATGAAGGACAAATAATAAGGTCTTCCAGTCACTTGAATAGATTGAAATCAGAGGTGTTAGAAGGCAGGATTCTTGTTTAATAGGTTATGTAATTAAGGGGGAGGGGGGCTTACATTGTATATCACATGTACAACTTGGATTTTGTTAAAAGTAGTTTTTTTAGTCCGGCTTTAAATGGCTTTAGGGAGTCTAGTTGGGTAATGGTAGAGGGGAGGTTATTCCATAGTTTGGCTATGTTGTCGAAATACAGGCATTATCCTGCTCTCTTGTTGGGTTTGGCTATGCTTAGAAGGGTTCTGTCTGAAGAGCGAAGGGATCAAGCAGGGGTCTATGCATGTAAGATGGATTTGGAGACCAGGGCAGCTATTGGGTTGGAAAATTAAATTATGGGCTATAGCTAGTTGAGTAAACTGGAGATAGTGGTGGAATTCTAGCCAGGACAGGTTTGAAAGAGTGGTACAGTGGTGTGAGCGGTTAGACAAGTTAGATGCAAATTTTGCTATCTTATAGTAGCATTGTTATAGCTTACTACTAAGGAATGTATGGAGGTTGGTGAAAATGGGGCTCCCATACATAAGGGATGGAATAAGCAAATTATTTGCTAGTTTGATCCTAATTTGATTATCAAGGTAGAGTTTGTGTCGGTATAATTTGCCCAGTTTGAAGCAGGTTTTCTTTACTGTTTTAAGTATATGTTGTTCAAAGGAGAGTTTATTGTCGATAGTAATTCCTAGAAGTTTTGCAAATTGTAGCTGTTCGATTACAGTTTTGTTATGTGCGAGAATTTTGAATTCTGTAGTTGGAGGTTTTGATGAAATAATAACAGTTTAGTTTTTTGGGGGTTAAGCATTAATTGAGAGTCATTCAGCCAGGTTTCTATAGAGGAGAAGGCATCTTGGGCGATTTTCTGGAGGTTGGCGAAATTATTGGAGGATGAGATGATAGCCGAATCATCTGCATACTGAATTAGTATGGTGTGCTGGGAGGCTTTATTTAGATCATTAATGAATATATTAAAAAGTAGTAGTCCTAAAATAGATCATTGTGGGACACCTGTGTTGTTTACTAAGAAATCAGATTGTTGGTTTTGCCATCTAACTGATTGTTGTCTGTTGTTAAGGTAGGAGGAAAACCAGGTTATTACACTTTGGGGTCAACCAAGTTTCTGTGTTTCTGAAAGATCTATCAGGAGTACAGAAGTGGGTAAGCCAGCATCAAGAGCTTTGTTCACTATGCCAGTAAAGGAGAGTAGAGCTGAGGTTGTAATATGACCTGGGCGGAAGCCATGTTGAGTGGGAGATAAGAGATTATTATTGATGAGGTGATTGAGTCGTTGGGTTTGAATACATTTTTCTAGGATTTTTGATAGTGGGGAGAGGATGGAGATGGGCCGATAGTTTGAGAGATCATTGGCATTACCTCCTTTGTGAAGTGGGGTAATAATGGATCTTTTCCATAGAAGGGGGACATATGATTCAGTAATAGAGCGGTTGATAAGAATGCTGACCAGATAGGCAATAGCCTTGGCTGCTAGTTATAAGTATTCTGATAGTAAGTTATCAGCCAAGAGTGAGCAGGGTTTTAATTTAGTTAGAAATGTTTGAATTATGGATGTAGGCATGGGTTGGAATGAGAAAGGTGGATTAACTAGATAATTATTTTTGGTTAATAGGGGGTCTATAGTGGTAGTGCTAGAGATGGAATTTGTTTTTGAGGGTGAGTTCTTGATTAGTTTTTGGATGGTGTCAGTAAAATGGTTATTAAATATTTGGGTGATCTGGATAGGGTTTTTGTTGGGAGCAGGGGATGGATTTTGATGTTACTAGGATTCAGAAGGGAGGATACTGATTTCCAGAATTTTTGGGGGTTGGCATTTTGGGAGGAGAGTTTAGAGGAAAAGTCGGATTTCTTATCAGTTATGATAAGTTTCTTTGCAATATTTCTAAGTTTTTTGTCATTTAGTTCATTTTCTATGTTCCTACATTTTTCCAGGTTTTCCAAGCTTTGTCTCTGGATGTAAGGGTTTGTTTGGTATACTTTGTCAGCCAGGGGGCATGGTTTGGTTTTGAGCATTAGGACGAAGAGGTGCTAGGCTGTTTAGTGTGTTCAGAAAGATGTTGTCAAAAGTATTGTACAGCATCATCTAAGGGCAGTGATTTTAATATGGAACAGTTGTGAATTTGAAGGGTAGTTATAAATGTTTCTTGGTTAAAGTGGTCAAGGTTCCTGATTGATTTGTATGTGTGAGGTTTGGGGATGTGTAAGTGGGTTTTGTGGGTATAAGCAGGTAGGTGGTCACTTAGCATGTTAGGGAGGGTACTAGTATTGATGTAGTAGTGGGGGTTGGATACTAGGATCCAATCTAATATAGATTCAGCTCAGGTGTTTAATGCCCATGTAGGCTCTGCGATAAGTTGGGTGAAGCTGTGGAGATTAATTCTGGTGTTAGGATCTTTAGAGATTAGGTTATGCCAGGTGTTGTTAGTATCTCCTAGAATGATAGTTTCTTGGTGGATAGTGTGGTTAATCCATCCTAGGAAGTCTTCTAAATGGGGGATGTTATGACCTGGGGGAATATAAATGTTGACAATACATAGCTGTTTGTTAGGGTTTATATGGAGGGATGCCATTAAGATTTTCAGACAACTGAAACTGGGGACTGAAATTGGATGTATATTTATTGTTAATGAGTCTCTACATATTAGGGCTATGCCCCCTCCTTTTTTCTGGACCCTATCTTTACGAATAATGTTGTAGACAGGTGGAGGATTTCAGAGTCTAATATATGTGCTTTGGGCCAAGTTTCAGTTATTGCTATTATGTCAGGAGAGTGGTGACTAAGCCAGGGCTGTAATTCTGTAATCTTGTTGCAGAGGCTTCGAGCATTGACAGTTACAAAGTACAAATCATGGGCTTTAGGGGTGTGGGTAGTTTTGGGTAATTTATCAGGTCCAGGGTTGGGGTGTATATCTCCACATTGGGGTAGTACTGTGAGGAGATGAGGTATAGTGTGTGGCTGGTGATTTTTTAGTGATGGTAATTGTGGGTAATGTAGTGTTAATTTGAGTTTAATGGGTGGGGGTGGGGTGGGATGTGGTTTGACTGAGCATAGGGTGTTGCTTGTTAATAGGGATGGAGAGATGGAGTAACTGCGAAAGCCGACATGTGAGATAGTGGTTAGTGTTGTGGATTGTGGGGGTGAAATATCTAGTCTAAAGTGAGCAGAGGTCGATAGAGATAATAGTAGTAGTAAAGAAGTAAGGATGAGCAAGACTGATGAGAGGTGTGATACATGGTACATTATTATATTGGGAGGAAAGATTGTGGGCTTGTATTGAAATATTAAGAATGGAAATAGGTGATGGGTGGCATTAGGAAGTTGGAGAGGTGGATGCAGGGTAATGGGAGGGGTTAGTAAGAGTGCAGGGAGGATGTAATTGATCCAGAATCTAGAGGGTGGAGCCACAGGAAGTATAAATCTAGAGGAAGTGGGGGGGTGTGGGAATGGGGGTAGGGTAGGGGAGAGGAGTGAGCCCAGAGTGGGTTACACCTGTCCTCTGTGTTTGTTAGAGTAAAAAGAAAAACAATCATTTAGAAGTAAGGAAAAGAGAAAAGGTGCAATCTGTGAATGCTTTTGGATTAGCAGATAGACTTTTTGAGGAGGTAGAACAGTCCAAGTAACACTGGGTAGTAAAGAAAAAAGGTAGAAACTATGTTTAGAGGAGAACAAATGCTAAGTAGGAGTTTTAGACGATATGCCTTTTGTTTAGCAGATGAGAGGGGAGGGAGAGAGAAGATAACACTAATTACACTGTAGTGGGTTGTGTGAGGGTAGTAGCATTAACGCTAAAAAGAAAAGATGGAGAGTTAGTCCTTAAAGAACTCCACTATCTGACTTTCGGTAGGTGGGGCTACTAGGTAGCTTTAGCTTGGTTGCACATGGTTAGTAAAGCTATAACTAAAACTCTAGTGAAGAAAACAGAAGCAAAGGAAATTTATTCCTAAAAGAAGCCTAAATATCTGAAAAATGCATTAGTGTGGGGGCTAGGCAGCTGGAAAGGGGTAGCAGCATTCCCTATCAGCATGCTCTCTAAGAAAAAAGATGTTATTTATTATAACTAGTAGAATACCCTGAGGAGGCATTAGACATACACAGCTTTTCTTGTATTTGTACTTATTTCTCTGGCTTTGAAATACTGGAGGTATGGCTGTAAGATCACCCAGTTGCTGTTTGTGGTGAAAAATCACTTTATGGTGGAGTTTGGTAGCAAGGAATATAAAGGGGGTAAAAAAACAGCTTTTCTTATATTTGTACTTATTTCTCTGGCTTTGAAATACCAGAGGTACGGCTGTAAAGTCACCCAGTTGCTGTTTGTGGTGAAAAATCACTTTATGGTGGAGTTTGGTAGCAAGGAATATGAAGGGGGCAAAAAATAGCTTTTCTTGTATTTGTACTTATATCTCTGGTTTTGAAATACCTGAGGTATGGCTGTAAGATCACCCAGTCGCTGTCTGTGGTGAAAAAATCACTTTATGGTGGAGTTTGGTAGCAAGGAATATGAAGGGGGCAAAAACAGCTTTTCTTGTATTTGTACTTATTTCTCTGGCTTTGTAATACTGGAGGTACAGCTGTAAGATCACCCGGTCACTGTTTGTGGTGAAAATCACTTTATGGCAGAGTTTGGTAGCAAGGAATATGAAGAGGGCAAAAAACAGCTTTTCTTTTATTTGTACTTATTTCTCTGGCTTTGAAATACTGGAGGTACGGCTGTAAGATCACCTGGTTGCTGTTTGTGGTAACAATTCACTTTATGGTGGAGTTTGGTAGCAAGGAATATGAAGGGGAAAAATAGAAAGCAAGCTGCTAGTTAGGAGATGCTCTGCTTGGGGCAAGTACTGATTTAAAGATTTACTGTGTTCACTGATCTCTGCTGCTAAATAAACTACTGAAGTTTGTACTTCATTCCATGATTTTCAAAACAAAAAAAATAAGTGAGAAGGTCACTGAAAAAACAATCAGTAAAAACAAAATGAAAACTCCAGCAAAGCTAGAACTTCCACTGTGTGACCTCCCAAACCTCTTGTATCAGAGGCACACGGGATATATGCAAATGACCCTTATGAACATCAGGTGTTTCAGCTAACTGGCGATTCTGAATGCCCATGACTTGTTTCATCATTTTAATGGACAATTTCAGTCCAATAAAGCCAAACCCCACCAGTTGTGGATATGCATATTTCGGCCTTGTTATGAACTCGTCAGCACAGCACAAGCAGAGTGTTTGACTAAGCATAAGAAACACAGGGCTGTTATACCCAGCTGATGTCCATTATCATTAGGGTCACTGCAAAAATATCCCAAACAACAAACTAAAACAATAAGTGAGAAGGTCACTGCAAAACTAATCAGTAAAAACAAAATGAAAACTCCAGCAAAGCTAGAACTTCCACTGAGAGACCTCCCAAACCTCTTGTATCAGAGGCACATGTGATATATGCAAATGACCCTTATGAACATCAGGTGTTTCAGCTAACTGGCAATTCTGAATGCCCATGACTTGTTTTGTCATTTTAATGGACAATTTCAGGCCAATAAAGCCAAACCCCACTAGCTGTGGATATGCATATTTCGGCCTTGTTATGACCTCGTCAGCACAGCACAAGCAGAGTATTTGACTAAGTATAAGAAACACAGGGCTGTTATACCCAGCTGATGTCCATTATCATTAGGGTCACTGCAAAAATATCCCAAACAACACACAAGTCATGGGCATTCAGAATCGCCAGTTAGCTGAAACACCTGATGTTCATAAGGGTCATTTGCACATATCCCATGTAGAACATCACCTCTCATAGTTTGGAACAAATTGCCAAAATGTAGAATATTTACTAACAGCTTACTAAAAACTTTAACTAGGAAACTTAAAAGATGATTAAAATGTGTTACTATAGAAAACTGTTTTTCATGAATTGCTATCAGTGTTATTTACCATGGAAATCAGTTAAAACAATTAACAGTAAAGGTGTGACAGAACCTTTCAATATGAAACTGGAGGCAACACTGACTTTTTCAGATTCAAAATAAGGAGCGTTGTTCATAATGAGGTACATTTGAGAGATATGTTTAAAATGTTCCGTCAGTTCATCCATCTGTGGATGTTACACTGAAATTCATAGTAGCTTGGCCTTGAAGATTTGACTACAGCATTAACATTAGCTTCATACATTGGTATGGTTTCTGGGTATTTAGTTTCACAGTACAAAATAGCCAAAGTATATTACAGTCCATTGATGATTTTTATCAATGGTCCAGCAATGTCCATTGCAGTATGTTCATATGGCACCTCCATCATAAGAATCATAGGATTTTTTAAATCTGGATTATGGTCTGTCTTCTGGCACCCATGACATCCAACAGATAAGCTGTCAGTTTCTTTCATTATTCCAGACCTCTGCAACCTTACAGAGACACCTAGGTAGGCAGAAGTCTAAAAGAAGGATGCTTGCAAGGTTGCACAGAAGCTCTCAGTTTCTTTCATTATTCCATACCAGTGCAATCTTGCAAGCATCCTTCTTTTAGACTTGTGCCTACGTAGGTGTCTCTGTAACACATGATTCTGTATTAATCTCATCACTAAGTTTCTAAGAGGCCTGGGCACCAGTAGTTGGCATACTGCTTCCTCTTTGTCCTTACTAACTCTGTATAATAAGTAATTTTGCAACTAAAAGTATAGGTAGGAAGTAAGAACATTTTGCTTAAATTCTTCCCCTATAACCATAGCCATATTTTCCCTTGTTCTGCTCAGACAGATCTAAGGGGTCTCGGTGCTAGCTGAGAGGACCCATCAGTGCTGCCTGTGCTATTATTTACACCAACAGCAACATTAACCTTTTTTACTGGTGTGCAATTATTGCCACTAATAAAATTCCATAAGTGAGCATTAGTAAATGAATTCAAAATATTCTCTGTCCCCCCTCTTCACATTCAGCTATACAAATTTACTATTTCCAGTTTCCAGACTGCTTATCTGGTTGTCCTACATAAAGTCAGGATTTCCCAATACCTATATGAGCATGGGGATATTAGTGGTATACTCTATTACTATCTTTTGCTGTAAACTGAGGTTAGCGGAATCTTATCAAAAAGAAAAAAAAAATTCTGTTCTTTAGATAGTGTCATATCTATGTTCTTTTATTTTCTTTAATTTTTCTCCATCCTGATCCCATCCCTGCACAACTAGGGCAAGTGTCACAGTCTAGACAGCCTAACCTTGTGATGTATTGCGTGGCCTTCCCCGTGGACAGAGGCAATAGTGAAATCCTTAACGTGAGATTAAATGCTTCTGTCTTTGCCTTGACTGCTGTACCATCTCTTTTTATGATACCAAATAGTTTTAAATGAAGTTAAAATTTATAATGAAAGTAAATGTGTAGCATTTTCTTCTGGATTGCCATTCTAGAGCAGAGAAAGCAGTCGCAATGCATTTCATTGATAGCAGTTTTAGGTAATGCTGATGGAGAAGAGAATGCCATTCTGACTCATGTGTTGGCTAGGCTCTGTCAGACTGCAAAGAAGCCTTTAGATCATTTGGACAACAAGTCCATTACAAGAGCATGAATAGAGTTTGTTTTTTAATACCCTTCTGTCTTTTCCCACCACTTCAGAATAGTCTAACCTGTTTGCTTAAAAGTCAGACACAAAAAGCAAAGGTAATGAGGAATAAAGGGACAATCCCAGAGACAGTGTTTAAATATTAATTTCATTCACTTAAGAAGTTAATAGGGCAACAAGCTTTGTAGCAATATGCATTTTCAGAACAATAATAGTTATGACTGTAATGTGTAGAATTCCTGACTGACTGCTATAATCCTCAGTTATGTATCAGAAATTAAAAAATGAGGAAGGACATGGGAAATATGAGGTAAAATGATGAGTGTTCTGCAGAGCTGGGGACAGTGGGGACCAGAGAGCTATGGCTGAGCATCTCTCAAGTGTCTCATTTTCCGAAGTAATACTGGATATACTCATAAACTAACATGGTGCACTGAAATTAGGAGTGGCCACTTTATATTAGGATTTGTTACAGTTAAACCCTTACCACATTATCACCAATGTTAAAATGAGACGGTTACAGCAGCAACTTTGACTGGGTCCCCATGCACTTAAGTGTCATTGTCCAATGCCTTCATTACTTTTTAGTAAAGTAGCAAGGCAACTTTTCCTGTATTCCATGCAACCTGATGTCTGCTCAGCGTTTATGTAAAAAGAGATTATAATGACCTTTTAAGCAGAGACCTTACGTTGCTCTTTCTTTCTTCACACAGGAGAATATGAAAGTCACATGCTTTCAATATTCTAGCTGTACTAGTGCACATTTTACCAACAAAATGTATTATATCTACACATATGTGTGGGGGGTATGCTCATGTGTGTGCACATATGTCCACAAAGATGGCATAGCTCTTAAATGGCCCCAGTTCTGCCTTATATTTGTGATCTCTTCCTCTTAAAATTTGTGGTTTTCTGGCTAAGTATTGTGGATTTTAGTCACTAATGTGAGTATCTGACTTTATATCATTCAGCCACAAAAAAAAAAAAAAAAATCTGTTATGGAACAAGAAAACATTTTCCAAACTCCCGGCAAAACAAGTTTGATTTAACACTTTATTGAGACTAGTCCAGAAGTGAAGGCTAGTTTACAATTATACCAAATAAAAGTCACAAAAAGACAGTATAAAAAAAGAAGGAAAAATGCTTCGGCTAGGGGTAGCTGAGGAGTTCAAAAGTAAGTGGGACAGAGTGGGACAGCCCTACAGTGCTAGTCCCAAAATCAGATGGAACAATGTGGTTCCTTATTGATTTTAAGAATCTGAGCAGCATTTCAAAACTTAGCAGTTAAACTATGTCAGGGGGTGATGATTTGATAGATTTGGTAGAGAGATTAGGAAAGGCAAGATTCTTAATTACGTTTGACCTGATAAAAGGTTATTAGCAAATCACTGTCACAACTGAAACTAAGAAAGACACAGTTTTCTCAATACGAGAGAAATTCCAGTATAATGTTCACCCTTTGGGGCTATATAGCGTGGCAGCAACCCTACAAAGATTAAAGGACAGAGTCTAAATACCCCACACAAACTGTGCTACAGCTTCCCTACACATTATCATTATACATTCTTAGGACTGGAACTCACTTCTATCTAAGATACAAACTGTACCAGACTCCATGAGGACAAGAAGGGCTACATGTGACTGGCCCAAAAAGCAAGAGAGGCATAAAAGAGATTAAATACCTGGTGTCTTATAGGAAGGGGAATGGTCAAACCCCAAACTGAAAATGTATAAGCACTGAAAAGGTAGCCTTTTCTACGAAGAAAATAACAGTTACTGGCATTTTGGGGGGTAATGGAATATTAGTGGAGGTTTGCACCCCATTTTACCATGACAACTTGCACCCCTCAAATATGGTGAATATTATAAGCATATACTACTATGAAAATACTATTCTCAGAATCTGTGTTCATATCTCGTGTGTGTGTATGTGTGTGTGTGTGTGTGTGTGTGTGTGTGTGTGTGTGTGTGTGTGTGTGTGTGTGTGTGTGTGTACTGAAGATAGATAGATATATATATATGTATGCATAGTTAAAAAAAAAAAACACATCAAAACACAGACACTCAATCTACACATAGTATTGTGCAATCTTGCAGTTAGTATTTATAATTAACAAATGTGTGGAGCTCCCAGCGGAACAAACACCTCTCAGCCACGAAAAAAGTTTTAAATCAAGTAATATTCAGAAAGGCTAAAAGGTGACCACAGAGGTATAAACTTCTATGTACATAAAAAATGTACAAAAATAACAACTGCAAGCGATAAAATACTCTCCATTTAAAATAAAACTAGTTTATTAGGCATGCTCCAGGTAAGCGCTTTTGCAAATGCTTTTTATATTAAATGCTCACATGATGAATTAAACAATGCATTTCAATTGATGTTTAAAGATGCATCGTGATTACGAGCAACTCTATATATATATTTTTTTATATTTATGTAAACACAACTTAATACAATAAAAATACACTGCCATTTAATGTAAACGCAAAAAACTATTCTGACTATAAAAATATATATATATGTAATCACCATCTAAAGTCATATTAATACCTAATGGATATATAACATATATATATAAAAAACATTGAACTGCGGTGGTGGTGCTGCGGTAGCGCTGTCGTCTCACAGTTAGACGTTGCCCATTCGATTCTCAGTTAGAGCGTCTTCTGTGTAGCGGCATGCGTGAATGGGCATTCCTTCGTTGAAGGTTGTGCGTTAGGCCCGGCAAGCCAGTACATAAAAATCTACTGCCAATCATTAGCAGACCGGAGTTCTGCTGTGGCGACCCCTAACCGGGAAAAGCCGAAAAGACACAAACAAATATAAAAAACATTATATATAAAAAATTATTATCTATTATGAAATACTACCCTAGCTTAACAACACAATAATTGTATCGGAACCAACTAAACACAGACCACATAATATATCAAATATTCAGCTGGTCTGAAACACTCCACAAAAATAAAAATAATAAAACATTTTGAACAATATTCTAATCATTATCAAAACATACACAACAAATAACTAATCACATCAAAATCAACTGAACCCAAACTACATAATATATCCATTAACCAGCAAGATTTCATAGAAATTTTTGCTGGTCTGGAGCGCTCCACAAAAATAAAAATGGTAATAAAAAATTTTTCAAACAGTATTCTGACTCTTTAACCAAATGCGCTATAAGCCATGGACTAAAAATGACATTATGCATCCAGTATAAGAACATATAATAGATACCTATAGCTTTTATAGTCGCCATATCGCCCATGGCATACTTACTAAAAAAATCTATAATTGTATACTGTATGCAAAGCTGCTTCATGAAGTGTATATACATGAATGTATATAAAAAATAATAATAATATATATATATATATATATATATATATATATATATATATATATATATATATAGAGGTTAGTATATATGCCAACACTATATTCACATAATAGAGGGTACACTTGATATTATGTCAAATGTAAAATTTGACGTGCACTACTCTTCAATATTTACGTAGATGAAATAAACGGTAGCCCAAAACAAACCATGAAAAAGCACAACATCCAAAAAGTGACTATCCCAAATAGCATAGCCACAATGGTGATTTATAATTGTACCTAATCAAAACAATAGGTGAATAACCACATACTCACCTACCGAACAAACGTATACGGAAGTTATCTGACTAAAACAAGGCAAGGACATGGCCGAATCATAACCATCAATGTCTATACAAAATACACAGTATAAGGTAGCACATTAAATGCTATTAAAATACCTATGTTTTTCACTAGTGATGTGTATAAGATAAAGGAGTTAATTGATAGTCATTGGCGCATCCTTACCATGGATAATGATATTTTGAACATTGTAGGGGATAAACCCCAGTTTTTATTTAAAAATAAATCCAATCTTAGGAGATTACTCTGTAATACCTTAGGTAAGGGTGAATTGGACCCACATATTGGGACATACCCATGTGGTAAGTGTAATTATTGTACACATATTGAACCAGGTGATAGCTTCATGCATCCAGACAATGGTCAGATATTTAAATTTCATGTCTTAGCTAATTGCAATGCTGCCCATATAGTATATTTAGCTTCTTGCCAATAATGCCAATCTTATTATATTGGCAAAACTGATAGATCTTTTCGTACTAGAATACGTGAACATTTGTATGCTATTAGGATTAAACATCTAAACAATGCGTTAGCCAAACATGTAGCCAATGCAGGGCAAGACCATACTTTTACATTCATGGCTATAGACTATAATGCACCCTCAGTTAAGGGAGGTGACATTCGCAATCGTACAGAGAAGAAAGAGATCAATTGGATTATGAGGCTAAGGGCAGACAAGGGTAGAGGGCTTCATGAACGTGCGTCCATTAAACCCATCCTTAAAGCCAGACACAAGATAGCTAGATAGCTCCATCATTTATTTATATCTATACATTTGTCTTCTTTGCCAGATATAGTCTAGATATATATGGCCAAGCGCATTTAGCCTGTGTTAGTTGTTTTCTATCCATATAGTCATTATTTTTATGTATTTGTCCATAATATGCATGGACTGTAGGGTCATGTTTGATCGTGCCATTTAGCATTTTCATAATTCCACATACCCTTAGACACAATATATATTTGAACTAGTTGGTTAGCTCTTTGGTGCACTCGTTTAGGAGTTAGAACCAGCTCATTTTATACTGTGTATTTTGTATAGATATTGATGGTTATGATTCGGCCATGTCCTTGCCTTGTTTTAGTCAGATAACTTCCGTATACGTTTGTTCGGTAGGTGAGTATGTGGTTATTCACCTATTGTTTTGATTAGGTACAATTATAAATCACCATTGTGGCTATGCTATTTGGGATAGTCGCTTTTTGGATGTTGTGCTTTTTCATGGTTTGTTTTGGGCTACCGTTTATTTCATCTACGTAAATATTGAAGAGTAGTGCACATCAAATTTTACATTTGGACGTAATATCAAGTGTACCCTCTATTATGTGAATATAGTTTTGGCGTATATACTAACCTCTCTCTATATATATATATATATATATATATATATATATATATATATATATATATATATTATTTTTATATACATTCATGTATATGCACTTCATGAAGCAGCTTTGCATACAGTATACAATTATAGATTTTTTTAGTAAGTATGCCATGGGCGATATGGCGACTATAAAAGCTATAGGTATCTATTATATGTTCTTATACTGGATGCATAATGTCATTTTTAGTCCATGGCTTATAGCGCATTTGGTTAAAGAGTCAGAATACTGTTTGAAAAATGTTTTATTACCATTTTTATTTTTGTGGAGCGCTCCAGACCAGCAAAAATTTCTATGAAATCTTGCTGGTTAATGGATATATTATGTAGTTTGGGTTCAGTTGATTTTGATGTGTTGATAATGATTAGAATATTGTTCAAAATGTTTTATTATTTTTATTTTTGTGGAGTGTTTCAGACCAGCTGAATATTTGATGAAATATATTATGTGGTTTGTGTTTAGTTGGTTCCGATACAATTATTGTGTTGTTAAGCTAGGGTAGTATTTTATAATAGGTAATAATTTTTTATATATAATGTTTTTTATATATATATGTTATATATCCATTAGGTATTAATATGAATTTAGATGGTGATTGCATATATATATTTTTATAGTCAGAATAGTTTTTTGCGTTTACATTAAATGGCAGTGTATTTTTATTGTATTAAGTTGTGTTTACATAAATATAAAAATATATATATATATATATATATATAGAGTTGCTCATAATTACGATGCATCTTTAAACATCTAATTGAAATGCATTGTTTAATTCATCATGTGAGCGTTTAATATAAAAAGCTTAATTGAATGTATTTTTGAAACTTAACGGTCTGAAGAAGCATTTGCGAAAACGCTTACCTGGAGCATGCCTAATAAACTAGTTTTATTTTAAACGGAGAGTTTTTTATCATTTGCAGTAGTTATTTTTGTACGTGTTTTATGTACATAGAAGTTTATACCTCTGTGGTCACCTTTTAGCCTTTCTGAATATTACTCGATTTAATAGTATTTATAATGAGCAAGGTGTGTGGGGTTACAGACAATTCATAATGTAGATGTGTCAAAATGCAGAAGTCAAAATATTGATAAAAAACATCCAAAGCCATCATTAAATTAATCTCATAAAAACAGACAAACACTCTACATCTGTGATCAGTTTGCATTAAAAATACACTAAAATAAATAAATAAAAAACTGCAGCAATACCATAAGACATGGTTTCTCTGAATAACGGAAATATTACGGAAAGGTTTTTTTCTAATGTTAGGTATAGTATAGGTTTGGAACAGGGTTAGAGTTAATACGCATTAGTAAGGTGGGTACTAATGTATACTAACCTTAACCCTGCCCTGCCACTTACCTTAGAAAAGCCTTTTCCTTGATGCTACCATTACACAAGACAAGCTCAGGCACAGACAGTAACTAACATGTGCAACACTAAATAAATCCCCTTACCTAACCTTTTCTCTTACCCTAAACCACCAACACTCACACAAACAGTCTCCCACCCCTAATATCACTAATACCAACTGATTTACACTATCTACATTACAAAATACCTATATTCTGATAGTGTGCTTTAGCCTGTTAACATTATTATCTTATATTCTATGTATATACAAATACAGCACCACATTTTTAAAGTCAGAGAAAGCACCAATATAAACAATGAATATAATAAATTCAGAAAATGCTTTAAAAAGGCTGCAAGCTCAAAGCATATTATAAACATCAATGAACAATGTTTTGAATTCTGTCCAGCATTAAATAAATAGCAAGCCTAAAGCGCTAATGCCACAGAAACGGTTATGCTGATCTGTGCTTAACATACAGGATTAAGTAATTCTTTAACTTGTCTTCTGGGTCCAAGTACTACAGTACAAATACTTTGAATTAAACATTACACTTTATGTCTTTATTGTGCATATTTGTTGTATTTGTATTTTTAAACATTTAAACTATGTAAAAATAAAACTTCTCATTCTGAAAATGTAATGCAAAAATATATAATCAGAATCAAAAATAAGTATTCATTTGGTATGAATCAACATGCAAAAAACTTGTTATGACCAGCTTATGTGCAAGTCACGGAAAACAGGATTACATATTCACTGAGCAACCCTGGCACAGAAGGATGAAACCCTGCCTTTGACCTAGGTGATTCAAGTTCAGTTAATGATCAGGTACTAGAAGGGCTGGTCAGGACACATGAGAACGAGGGGCTTATGTTGTATCAACCATCCTGAGGGAGAGATTGCAGCAAAATCTGCAGAAAACTTCAAAAACAGCTAGCATAGTTTTTGTATCGCAGAAAGTGGGAAACAGATCAGTGGTATATGTCCACCATTTAGCATTCATGTAGTAGCCAGGGATTGCATGTATGTACAGGAGACTGTATAGTACTGAGTCTGGCATTGTGTGAGCTCTGGTGTGCCCAGTCACAGGTGCTGGACAGTTATGGAGACTCTGAGAAAGGACTTGTGAGGAATGAACTCTCTTTATGGCTGCCCCTGTGTCTTGTTCTCTCTCTCTCTTCATAGGATCGTAGGTTAATACTAGGCTAACTGCCCTTGTGGGCCATTTTAAGCCTAGCTAATTATCCCATTTGGTGCTTAAAATTAACCTATTCCACTGGAGTTTATATTCACCTAATCCTTTCCATGATCTATATTCATATATTATTCAAGTGATAATTACTAGATCAAAACATAGATATTTGAAGGAGACCCTTGCATTGGGATAAAGCATTTAGTCACTGTCCATAAATTGTATGGTGGGTGGGGGAGTCCTGAGGTAAATCTCCTATTTTCCATCCATTGATCTAAGTTAGGCTTGAATGTGGTCAGGGACAAGCTTTTACATGGATGGGGAGTCTACTCCAGAACAGTGGTATGTGAAGCAAGCCCAACAGTAATAGGATGGAGAATGCCTTATATGCTAGACACAGCTCACCTCTTAGCAGTCTGTATGAGACTAAATATAGTTTTAGGGCTTTGAGGTTATCCATTTTGGTTAAGCCTTATATCCTTTTTGTAAGGTATCTCTGCAAGCATTTCAGTTGTTGCATGTGCCTGGACAGATACATGCCAAAAGGGTCATTATATTCAATAATTGGCCTAATGAGGGCTGAGTAAAGAGGGACAATGATATCCCTGAATCTGGTAGCAATCCCCTTGTTTATCAGCTGCCAATATAGAAGGACTTTCTTAGAACAGTGGACACATCCTGGTCAAAAGTTACGCCACTGTCCACATAAGTTCCCAAATCCTAAACTACTGGGCCAACTCTTAAGGGTGCATTGTCAATAAGGTAGTTCCCTGACAGAGTCAATCTTCAAAGGATATGAATGCATTTTTGGCATTTAGCTTTAGTCCACGAGTCTAGCACCAGTTATTAATTTGCGACAAGTCTTCCTGTAGGACAACTTAGTCTTTTGCGGAATCAATCACAGCTTTTAGCTGCAGACATCTCCAATCTTAGTTGACCAGAACCCTTTGGTATTTACTTCTGAGAAGTAAATGCTGAACAGAAGAGCTCCCAGCACCAAACCTTGGGGGACTTCACTTATGACTAGTCTTTTTGTGGGACAGCTTCTACTATTTTAATCTTTTGCATCCTATTTATGAACCAGCTGGCAAGTCATTGGTTGATGAACGGGTTTATTCCCAGTTTATTAAGCTTTTCTACATGCCTGAATGGGGGATTGGGTTCAAAGCCTTGGTCAATTCGAGGTAGGTGGTTTGTACCATTTAACTTTCAACCATTCTTTTTCAAAAAGTTCAACCAGGCTGAGTAAACAGGACATGCCATTGATGAATCCAGACTGAAATAGGTCAAGTGTTTGGAGGTTTCCTATATACTTATTGATTAATTCCATGATAATACTTTTCATAGCTTTGCATATGAAGCTGTTTAGACTGGGTCTATATTATGTTATCAAAAAGACATTACAGTGAATACCTTTTCATCGACCCTGAACAGCAAACTGCCAATTACGCGAACGTCCAATTCAGCAATTTTTTTTTCCTAGGGAAAAAAATCATTCAGCTGACCAGGAATGAAATATCACTACAAACATTTGTGGGGGGCTTTGCCCAAGGAAAAAAATTGCTGAATTGGCCATTCGTGTAACTGGCGGTTCGATGTTTAAGGGTCAATGAAAAGGCATTTCCTGTAATGCCTTTTCGATAACATAATATAGACCCATTTAGACTTATGGGTCTGTAACTGACTGAGTCCCCGGAAAGTCCTCCCTTATGCAGGGGAATAACTGTTGCTGTTTTCCATTCACTTGGTTTAAAACCCACACTGAGGCTAAGGGTGACCAAAGTTATTGGTGTGGGGTGACTAAATCATGCTTCATGCTATTCAAGATGCATCCTGGAATGCTGTCAGGATCCATTGATGCAGTATCCTGTGAAAGGACTGAAAAATTATATGCTTTAAATGTCCACAGTCATAAGGGCACAAACTTATTGCAAAAACAAAATATATCTGCAAAACAAATATTTTAATGCAGAGCAAGCACATAAACAGTGTATTGATAGATATGAGAAAACCAGCTTGAATAAAATTAGACAATTTAGAAACAAACTTATTGTGTATCAGAGCTGTCAATTTTAAGGGTGTTTGATGCATCTAAGTAACATCTACAAATAAGCCAGAAGCCAATGTACTGCAAATGTAGCACAGTTATCAGAGCAATTGAAGCTGAAGCAGTAGCAAATCATGCACATGTATGCCCACCAGTACATGAAGACCCCCTATGTCCACACATTTATACTAAAAAGCAAAGACAGGAATTAGGCATAAACACACACACAGACACACACACACGCACATATATATATGGGTCTACCTGATAACACTGACACGCCAAAACACCGACAATGAAATAACCGACACGAAAAAAACGACAAAAAAAGAAAGTTCAAAAACACGAAACTTCACATGCCCAACAAACCAAAATCCCGACAATCAACAAAACAAATACCTTTCCCGAAAAACACACACATAACACAAGCACACCAAAAACCTTACAAACCTACACTAAACCTTACATACACAACTATCTATGCACTAACATTAACCCAAACCCTAACCATAAGGTCCGTCACTATCGCACACTTACCTTACCCGCACCCTAACCCTAACTCACTTAATCCGCCCAACCCTCAAGTCCGTCACTATCGCACTTACCTTAAACGCACCCTAACCCTAACTCACTTAACCTGCCCCTAAACCTAAAGTCCGTCACTATCGCACACTTACCTGACCCGCACCCTACCCTAACGTCCGTCACTATCACACACTTACCTTACCCCCACCCTGACCCTAACATCCGGCCCTATCGCACACTTACCTTAACATGTCAGTGTTCTCAGCATTGGAATTCTCAACTGTCGGTCTTCTCCGTTGTCGATCTTCCGGTGTCAGTGCTCTCGTCATCGGCGTTGTGCACTTTCTGCGTTTTCAGGTAGACCCATATATATACATATAGTTAAGGATATACATGCAGGCAAAACTATGGTGGTAACACAGCAGAGCTGCTACCAGTGTCCCAGTGTTAAGCTTGGCTACAGTCACACTATCATCTAAGTATGAGCTGTACTATTGCCTATATAGGCTATTAAAATGGTGTATGATAGTGCTGTCATACACTGAGTAAAGAGGTGCAATGAGAAGCAAATCTGCAGTGTTATGAAAGAACGAGAAGTGAGACAAACACAATCCACAATTTTTCCAAAATGTGCTGTATAATTGTGAATACTAACACAGTGTGTGTGTGTGTGTGTGTGTGTGTGTGTGTGTGTGTGTGTGTGTGTGTGTGTGGGTGTGTGTGTGTGTGTTTCCTGTATTACACATGCATATATAATGTCCAGCTATATATTCTACAACACATTACTTCCATGTATAAATTACAAAAGCTGAAGAGTGCATGGCCAGAATACACAGTATGGCATGTTCTACTCTGCACCTCATACATGCCTTACCTATCTACCATAAAGAAGACATGTACTACATTTTTGTACTTTGTATACGTTGCTTTCTGTATACATTTGCTCATTGGCTCAAGCAATGCCTTATTTTTTACAAAATTCCTTTATTAGGAAAAGCAACGTGTTTGATTTATTTTGTTGTCAGCCTTATACCCTGTGGTCTTGGGAGAAGTTTGGTTATCATCCCCCCTCCCGATACTTCAGTTTACTGTCAGGAGTAACTCATTACAAAGTTTTGTTAGTTGTGGAGTAATGAATTTGTTACTTTTGTTTAGTTATTTGTATCATTTTTAAAATTTAGTTCAATGAAGCTACTTCATTCACTTTATATTCAAGATACAAGTTTTCTGATACATCTAACAAGTCTCATAGTATAGACGGTAAAGCCCTGAGTATTGCACAGGCAAACAGAGTTCAGTTAGCAGCTTGGGTGCCTGAAAGAGCTGGCCAGGTAGAATGGAGTGAGTGGACGCTGTTACCTTGCCCTTCCTCATGGAGGGAGGTAACCCAGACTCATCTCATTAGTGACACCTGGTGGTTACACTAGGTGTTACACTGAGTGGAGTTTGAGCCTACAGAGCCTGTACTGTCTCGAGTGCCTCACTACTATAATTGACAGTATAGACAGTGAGTTAAATTGACTGGCACTGGATCTTAGTGATAAAGGTTATTCAGAAGTAGAACTGAATAACATTAAACATATTATAAATGATAACATGATATTATAAATGATAAAAGATAGAACTAGACTATATTTTCTAGTAATGATGGTGTGAGATGTAAATCTGAGAAGAAAGGTATATCATTTGTTACTATTTACGATAGATGTTTTTAGTTTATAATAGCATTTTTAATAATTAACTGGTCTATTTTAAGGACTAGTGTTCAATTATGTACAGTTCTACTGCAGTCTCTATTCTGTTTAAATGAAGACAATTTAAAAATTCAGCTCTGCTATAAAAACAGGCCAAAGCCTAACAGAAGGGCATATATGTCTAGACAAGTGACTTTTAAAATTTATGGTTATTCTTGTTGTATGTCAATTAGAATTTATGTTTGGGTTCTTGAGAAAGTTTAACAGAATTCTAGAGGTGGAGATCTGAATATGTATTTTAAATCATGTGAATACCACTGGATTACAATGCTTTGTGCTGATAAAATACTAGGACTTAGTAAATGTTGCAGCTTAAAATCGATCTTAAAGTTGAGTAGACCTTAATAGAATGTGTGCAATTTTATCTAAATGCAACTATATACTTACACACACACACACACACACACACACACATATATATATATATATATATACATATATATATGTGTGTGTGTGTGTGTGTGTGTGTGTGTGTGTGTGTGTATTTTATTTATTTATTTATTTATTTTTTAGGAAATGATTTTTAAATGATTTAAAAGAACTTTTTTATGTGATTCATTGAATTGTTACATGCAATGCTATTTAAATGCTTTCTATGTCATGTGATACCTTTTACGGAGAGGGTGCTGGATGCATTAAAGTTTTACATTTGTATGCTACCGTTTTCATTGTGCTTGCTTTGTTTTTTGGATTTCACCACTGAATGCTATTCCTCATGACTCTATGCCTATTTGTTTGAGATTTGTTATTTTGGAATGATGTTGACATGAATTTTCCCACTTTCATTTTATTCTGAATTATGGTTTGATTGGTCTCAAGAGCTGCAAATTATTCAGGTATTGAGATTGGTCCTTTGGGGGGGGGGGGTAAAGTTGGCACTGAATCTGTTGGCCAGTATGTTGGCAATATCTGTTGGCTCAGTATAGAAGGTACCATTGTGCAGTAACTCAGAGCAAATCTGGGTATTGCCATGGAGATTCTTGATATAACTATAGAAGGCTTTGTGGTTGTTTTTAGTGTCTGCCACAATTCTGTATTCATAGCTGGTTTTGGAGGTTTTGATGAGGGATCTCAACTTTTTGTTGAGGCTAATAAAGGAATTTTTCCAGTCTTGGCACTTCACCTTTTTCTGCAACAGTTTCTTCCTTCTGTTGTAGAGTTTATTAATTGCAGGAGACCACCAGACTGGCTTCCTTTTTTTGGATTAGAGCATCTTGGTTCTGTTAGGTATGGCTAGTTCCATGCATTTATGTACGTGTTCGTACAGTGCATTGGTGTATGATTCGGCAGTCATGCATCTATTTCCATTGGCATGGGTGCCATAAAGTTAGCCACCTCTGTTTTTAGGAGTCCAAAGTCAGCTTTGGAGAAGTTTTTCATAGTGGATACCTTTGCAGGGGGTGTGGGTGAGATGTGGATTTCCATGGTGATTAGTTTGTGGCCAGATATAGCCAGGGAGGAATTGACTACTGGTGTACAGCAACGGTTGCCCATGTTAATAATAACCAGGTCAAGGATGTTGCTTCCTCTAGTGGGGGTAAGAATGAGCTGGTCCAGGGCATTGGAATTGATGAATTCCAGGAAGTGTTGGGCCAGTGCATTGGTACATGAGTAGTTTTCCCAGCTGATGGAGGGGTAGTCGAAGTCACCTAGTATGACAGTGTTGGGTTGGATGTTAATAGTTTCCAGGGTGCTTAGAAATGTGGAGTGAGAGTCTTGGGACATGGTTGGGGACCTATAGCAGGCTACAACCTGAATCACCATCTTACCCAATGTTAGTTGTACCTGGAGTATCTCAGATGTGTTATGCTGGGCTACTAGTCTGGAGGTGTCCATATGCTTTATGAATATGGAGACACCACCACCTTTGGAGCTTTGGTCCATGTTCTGTGGCCAAAAGGTGTGGAATGAGTTATAGCCTGGTAGCACAGGAGTGCTTTCTGCTGCTTTAAACCAGGTCTCCGTTACAGTCCAAATGCCAATGTTCTCCATTTTGAGGAGTGCTTCAAGTGAGGGCATCTTGAGATTTAGAATTCTAGCTTTGAGCAACATGACTCTCAGATTGCATTTATTTATAGCTGTTACGGTGGTAATTTGGTCTTTGGAACACCACCTAAAAAAGGCAGTATAGGGGTGGCAAGAGCCTTAGCCAGTACCCGGAAACCCAGGAGTGACAGATACAGGCCATCTCTGGCAAAGCATCGAGGTCTGTCAGTCATGTCATCCCAAGCAGACAGATCCTGGATCCCCTTAGAATGACACCAGAAACTTAGCCAATTGTTGAAGTCAGTCATTTTCTGTTTGTATTGTGGTATCATTCTGGGCGATGGTAGGATGCTGCTCAGGGTTAGGGTCATACCTGCCTGGGCCACATAATTTGAGAGCTTCACCATGTCTCTTTTCATGTAGTCCAGGGAGGTGTGTCTCAGGTCTTTCACACCCAGATGGACAATGACAGAGTCATACTTGTGCTTGTTGTGGAGTGACCTGAGTGCGTGTGTTATGTGTCAGATCCTGGCAGCTGATAGACAGCTGACTGTTACCTTCTCCTTATTCAACCTAGTGAGTGGGACATCAGTGTGCCTCCCTATTGAGTCACCTATGATTATTGTATTCAACAAGCTGTTTTGCCTTAGAGGCTTAGGTTGAGGGGCACACTGTGTAGGTGAGCTATGTGCCTTGTGGTTTGTGCTGTGTTGTAGTGGTCAAGTGCGTGTCTGCCTTGGAGGTCTCTGCTGTTTGGGTGGATTTCTACCGTGAAGGTGGGAGTGTGGTTTGTGGTTTTATGTGAGGGCTGTGATGGTGGGTGTTCTGGAGGGCTATATGTTCTATGTGATGTGGTGCAGGTGTTGACCTTCTCCCCTTGATCAGCTGTTCCAGTCTTGTCTGGAAAGTGCACGGCTTCCAATTTGGAGATATAAGTGCATCTCTCACAAGTCTAAATGTTGGAAGGTAAGAGGAGAGGGTCGTCTGTGTAC
This sequence comes from Protopterus annectens, assembly GCF_019279795.1. Lineage (NCBI taxonomy): Eukaryota > Metazoa > Chordata > Ceratodontiformes > Protopteridae > Protopterus > Protopterus annectens. The sequence goes on along the minus strand of NC_056745.1, from coordinate 1,312,691,933 downwards.
ATGAGGCAGTTGCTACACTGCCTCAGAATGCCCAAGTTCACCAGGTTAATAGGAGAAAGCACAGGAAACTGACCTTTAGACAGGCCAGGAGGGATGGTTATCATTACTAAGTACCGGAGCTGTTTCCTTATAGGACATCTAGTGCTGATACCATTTATGTGTGCTACAATAATTGCTACAAAAACCCTGATGAAGTGCTAGGCGAATAAGCTAATTAAAGTTGAAAGAGATAGAAAAAACTGCCCAAACGGTGAATAAACTACAATTTCAGAGCCAGAAACCACTCCTCTTGTGGTAGATAGGCTACCTAGTGCTTACCACTCCCACTGATAAGCTGGAAGGCTTCCCTCTAACACAGAAAAGTCCGGGGAACTCAGAAACCTACAAAACAGTCCTGGATACAGCAAATCTGTATCTGGACTACTCTTGTAACAGGAAAGGCAGAAAACAAGATTAGAACTTTTTTTTTTTTCAGAAAAAACAGTTAACTTATAGCTGGAATACCTCAAAAAGAGTTCAACACCATGCAGCTGAAGCTCTGGATGCTGCAGACCTGTATTTAGACTATGCTACTGAATTTTAAGGTTTGTAACATTGCCTCTTTAACTATATCAAAAACTTTGGAGTACAATAATGTAAGAAAGTAAAGCCGACATACACTGTATTAGTCGAGTGGGGAAAATCTGCGTTGTCAATATTACTGTTCCTTTACATATTATGTATGAATACTGTTTGTTGCTTTGCCTCTTTAATTACTCCAAACACGCCAAAGTAGTAAAATGTAACAGTTTTTAGAATCTCACTTCATTGTATTCCAGGCTTTGCCTCTTTGTCTTATTAACTGTTTTGACTGGCATGGTTAGATTCCTGTAGGGATAGCCATGGCACAGGGTATGGTTAGATTTGATTCTTGTTCTTATAGTTGGGGTACATTCGCTTAAAATGCTAAGAAATATGTAGTTATAACACTAGACTGCATTATCAAGAGGAAGATTCTTCATGATATTCCAATTATAACATACTGCACTGTAATAAATGTAGTTACATTATAGATGAAGATTTCAAAAGTTGATTAATAACATAAGTGACTAAAATACCCACACTGCACTGCAAGCTCAACTAACTGTTGAGCAAGTATACTAGGAGAGAGGGAGTGAAGTGATCAGGAACATTTAAACAAACTGCTATCCAATCACTAACAATATGCAGATTAGGTAAAAATGGCTATGAGCCTCATTGAATGAAAACTTCCTATATGGACCAATAAAACTCCTTTGTTCTAAAAACCAATTAAAAACCTATTGGTGGTAAAAGACATCTTGGTCCAATCAGTGGCTGTATGCAAATAAACCATAACAGGGAGAATAGCTACCAAAAAGAACAAATATGTACAGATCTTAAGTGCTTATGAAATTTATATGGAAGTTTTAACTGCTTTATTCATTATTTTAAAGTGATATATTAAAGTTTTTGGTTTATGAGCGACGTCATGGTGGCTTTGGTACTCTGCTTTTTTCTTTTGCATAATATATAATATATTAGACATTACACAGACATTTTTTAAATACCATTATTTCATGGTGCTGGTAGATGATGATACAAATTTCAGCAAGCAGTAAGTACTGTACCCACCTGGCTGTCTGCATGACTTCAAAAAAGGGGGCTTCTTGTCATACATAGGCAACAGATAGCCCCATATTAGTGGCTCAGTAGTGTTCTGATCCAACATGAGTTGATGTTTCGGCACACATTCCTTAAGACAAGAGGCTTCCCATATGTGTTAGTGCTTAGTGTTGCTTCATACTGAACACAGAATGATCTATATCTAACAGAGTTTGAGTAGAGTCTATGGGAGTGTGTCTCTGAAGTTTAATGGAATTAGTTATGCTGAATGTCTCTTGATATATGTGCAACCAGTGAACCTGCCTTCAGTGAGTTGACATGTATCCGGTCAACCTGGTGGCCTAATGGTTAAGGTGTTTGCCTTACAAACACAAGGTACAGGGTTTGAATCTCACAGGGGATAATTGGCTAGGCTAAAAATGGCTCGCAAGGGCAATTAGCCTAATACTAATCTAAAAGTGCATCACTAAATGCAACTTGTACTAACAGAATTAAAAATAAGTTTCTTGGTTGCTTACAAACAACAATTAAGCTGTAGGTAAAGACAAGAAAATGCAGTTGTATGTTATTAAATACATTACATAAATTCAGTGACAATTAGCTTGTTGTATTGAAAAATCCATGGCTAAAGGCCTCATCAAGGCCTTAACTCTAGCTCTGCATGAAGGTCACTTCATAAGATATAGTTCCACGTCTTGTCTTGCCTGGGCTGGTGTTGCCACACTTTTCAGTTCTTCCTCTTTGCAGGCTACTCTCTTTTCTACAGCAGTAATGCTCAATTAGTACTTAATTCCTAGTTAGATAATAAAGAGCATTGCCTAGCTACCTATGAGATTGTTTCCACAATAAACATAGCAACATATCCTTTTAAGGTCATATTATCCCATTTCCAAAGCCATCATTTTACAGCATATGCAATATATGCATATATCAAATTTTACTTATGTCAACCTCTGTCTTGTTAGACCACTTTGGCTAACATATACAGATGGTTGACAGATGTGAGAGTTTAATAGTCCCCAGGGTAGGGGGGCTATGTACTTTCCGTGGGGATTGTTTGATCTCAGAATTAGTATATATAATTAGCAGTGGGGTGGGGGGCATAGCAATATCAGCAGGTTTTAGCATTAATGTCATAAACCCACACTTACCTTACCTGTAAGCAATGTTTTTCCATTCATGCAAAACATTAAACAGCTAATGAAAGGGACACTTACTCACATTTCAGAGTCATTCATAAACAGCTGGAGTGAATGATACCTCTATCCACACACATATATGTGTGTGTATATCTATATCTATATATATATATATATATATATATATATATATATATATATATCTCTCTCTCTCTCTCTCTCTCTAGATATATATATATATATATATATATATATATATATATATATATATATATATATATATATATAAATGTGTGTGTGTGTGTGTGTGTGTGTGTGTATGTATAATATATATATATATATATATATATATATATATATATATATATATATATATATATATATATATATATATATATATATATGTATACATGTATGTTTGTACAAAAGTGTATATGGACAACATGTAGATAAAGCTTGAATTCTGACTTTATGCATTTCAACATCATCATAACCATCAGCTACCCTTTTCCCATTTTTACTGGGGTTGGGGTATCACAACAAATGCTGACACTTTTTTCTCTTTAGTACCACTTTCCTATCGTCTTTGACAGTCATGCCCAGCTGTCTCAGGTCTTCTTTCATGCAATCCATCCATTTCTTGCCTAGATATCCCTGTCTACTCTTGACATCTTCCTTTCTCATCACAATTTGCTTTACTGATTTGCCTTCTGCTTTCCTGCAGATGTAACCAAACCACTGTAATCTGTTCTCCTTCGCCTTCTGTTTATATGGGGTTATGCTGGCTTCTGCTCTTATGTCCTAATTTTTTCACTTTTTCCAAAATGTGCATCCTACTGCCAATTTCAAACACATTATTTGCATCACCTCAGGCTTCCTCAGCTATTCTGCCCTCACAGCCCAGGTTTCTCTGCCATACAGAAGCACTACTCACATCATAATTTGGTACACTTGGCATTCTTCTCTCACACATTACCTCTGACAATTTCTGCCAGCAGGCTGCAGTACTTCAGATTCTAGCTTTGACCTCATCATTCAGATTTCCCTACTCCTCAACCACTCCTTACAGATACTTAAATCTGTTAACCTGTTCCACTGTCTTCCCTTCTATCTCAATTTTAAGCGTCTTCTGATTACCCCCATTTGCTTCCATGGCTACTTAGGTTTATATACATGGACAAAATAAAATATGCTTCTCTTCAGAGTGGAGAACCACAAAAATCAAGATAGACGATATCTTGTAAACAAGTCTTTTCTTCCGGGTGTATATCACATAATCGAAATGCATTACATCGAATGAGCAAATGCGCGAATATTCACATGATCGAAGTGCCTGGATTTACGTCACACTACAGTGAAGATCGGAAATGTTGCCCTTTCCTCGCTGTAGTGCAACCTCAGAGTAGGAATATAAATTTAGCGAGGGGTGTGGGGGGCACAGCCCCCCACAATACAATGTTTGAATATGTGAATATTTGCACATTTGCATGTTCGATGTAATGCGTTTCGATTATGTGATATAAACCCTTTTCTTCTTTAAAGCAACCAGTTCAAGTATGGATTGCAGAACCTTTCACAGTTCAGTTTACTGCTTTCTGACACACACTCATTTTGCTTTCTCAAAGCCTGTTCAGCATTTACAGAAAGTACAGGTCATTCTATTCTCCTAGCTTTCAGCAGAATTTATCACACAGGTGATACATTATTGTCACACAGAAGAACACCTCAGAGACGAGTAACAATTCCTCCCAACATAACCTGTAGGAAATATTATCCAGTTTTTCATCTGGTTGACCAAATTCATCTTAGAAGGAAATTAATTTCAGTCTTTAGACTCTGCATATATGAACTCAATTCTTAAAACGGTTAAGAAATAAGTATGTTTTATGTTTTTAAAACTCCTTTAATATCAAAATAGATTTTTTTGTGCTTCCCATTGCAAACACCTCTAGATTTAAGGAACTCAGAACAATGTTAAAATGAATTTACTAAAAAGAAATGGATTAGTATTATGGTCTGAATGCTTTGAAAAAGGAAAAGATAAGTCAGAAGAATAAATAATGAAAGATTATAAGTTGGAAGAATATGTTAATCAGTTAATATTATTCAACAGTAAGAAATTAAATGAATTTGTAGATAATATGAGTGAAGAGGAACAGAACATTAATCCCCCATTATATGAATATGCTATCATTGAAGGTAAATTGACATACAAAGGAAGCTTGTCCAAGTTATATAAGTTAATTATAAATAATAATCATAATAATAATCATAATAATAATAATGATTTTAATGCAAAATTCTGAAACTTTTTGATAGTAGTGGATTGAGTGACTCAGTAAATGGTAAGAATAAAACTTTGCTACTTAAATCATTTAGTCAAACGTCTTCAAGTTTATACTGGAACGTTTTTTATGTGGAAATATATACATAGAATGTTACTCCCAATAAAATGTCTAAGTTTAGTAAAATGACTTCTTCAGTTTGTTGAAGATGTAAAGATGTGAAAGCTGACTGGAAACATGCTTATGAATTGTGAAAAAATAATATATATTAGGAGATCAGTGTGTTTTAAGAAGTTATGGTCTGATAATTGTTCTTTAACTAGATCAATAATACTAATGAATGTTTCACTTCCTGTATTTATAAACGCCAAACAAAAACTGTTCTGGAGTCTCATGGACGTTGCTAGAAAAGGTATTATAAAAATATAAATCAGATTCAGTTCCTACATTCAAAGTATTTTTAAATTTAACAGCAGTAGTAAGTAAAACTGAAAAATAAATGATCAGAACTAGATTTTAAATCATAGACGTTTAGCAGTTGGGTTAACCTTGAAATGTTGCCATTGAACTACCAAGACTCTTAATGTATTAGTTGTATAAGACTGCCTTGATGAGTCAATGTATTCCTATCACTGTATAACAATATATGATGCTGAACTGTATATATTGTAAATAGGTTAAATTAATAAAAAAATTCTTAAAAATAGTACAAACAGAAAGAAATACTATCCAGTTAAAAGGGTTCCTTCTCAATCTCTGGAGACTCTTTCTAACACTCTCCTTCAGGAATCTATCATTCTGTAGCACTTCTAAGCATTTTTCACTCTTAATTTAATTAATCCTACCCTGGTTTCCATGAAGCCCTTCCAGCCTACCTGGGGAAAAGGCTTAACCATTCCATCATAGACCTCCCATTTCTTAAAGTTAAATCCAGTTTTACTGAAAAATCCCTCTATGTACACTCCAGGCACACCAGCAGGCTAGAACCTGCAGGTCTAGCTTCAATCAATGGGAGATAAACCTAAGACAAACTGTTTGCTTTCTTATAGCTGCATCCTACTTGATGGAAAATAATAGGGTTAAAGGTTTACATGGACAACGCTCACTGGGAAAGTTTAGGACTGCAGTCTCATTGCCCATACAACCACTGAAATGGTGGAGTGGTCTATGGTTAATGTAAATCCTTTGCATAAAGATATAATAATTTAATGTATTGAAGGCCCATATAATTGCTAAGAATCTTCTTTTATGTACTAAATAATAGCTTGCAGCATTATTGAACTTGCTGGTATGGTAGCAAATTCTATTACATTTTTGAGACAACTGCTCTGATTCCAGCCCCAGACCTGGCAGTAAAAAACAATAATTTTGTTAGAGAAGTCAGGAATTATTAATATGGGCTCTGTGCAAAACAGGTCCTTTAATTTCTGAATGCTGATACCATTCAACATTTAGTGAGCACTGCTGTTGGTTAGGTCAATCAAGGAGCAGGCACTGGAGGTAAAGATTGGGACAAACACGCAATAATAGTTCCCAAGTTCAGGAAAGACTTCCACATTTTTGTAGTAGGGCTGTGGCAGTTCTATACTTTTTCATCCTGAGGCTTTGATTTTCTCTTGCCTATTACATATTCCAAATAGTGTACTTCGACAATGCTTAGCTTGCACTTAATTGGGTTTGCTGCAAGTCATCTTATCATAGAGAATCCCAAATGGCCTGCATCTTAGAGAGATGACATTCACAATTCCAAGCAAAAATATCACATCATCCAGATAAGCTGTCAAATATCTCAAACCTCTACAAAATTGTGGTTCTTCATGGAAAACAAATGACATGACAATATAGTGGGGTAGGCAACATGGTGTAGAAAACAACAATTTTTCCTTTACTTCTGGGACTAGTGAAAATTGCAAAAAGTCTATTGTTAAGTCCAAAGTGGAGAAAACCTAGTATTGCCTAACTTTTCCAGTTGTTCATCCAGTTGGGCCTTTGGGCATGAACCTAATTTGGAGTTGCTGTATATTTTTCAGAAATTGTTACAAACGTTGATAGATTTGTCAGTCTTGAGAAACAGTATAATGTTTTCTTAATCACCGCAGAATTTCCCTATGACCCCAAGTTTGAGCACTTTCTGTGCCTCTTTCTTAACTACTAGACATTAGGATTCTGGTATCTGCTGTACCTTTAAATTTATATTTCATCATGTATAGTTGTGATCAAATTGGTCCTGAAAGGCAGCTCTGAAAATATACCCCTATTTTGCAGTGCAAACTCCTTAACTTCTTTTTGTCTCACCTATTATTGCTTCAGGGCATGTTGTATGTGTGTGTGTGTGTGTGGGGGGGGTATATCAATTTCTTCTGCAAACTACTTGGTATAGATATTTCAGTTTCTTCCCAAGGCTTCAGAACATTTATGTGATATTTCTGCTCTAGTTTCTTTTTTCCAGAAAGTCTTTGCCTGTCTGTGAGGACTCCTTCCTAGCAGTTGACACCAACACAAGTAATTTTCTCACTGACTCAATCTAAGTTGTCTTTTTCTATTATATTCTCCCTGGTTGTGTTTCTAAATACCCTTTCCATATGTTCTTTATTACAGACATCATTTTTCTCAACCTGTTCTGTAGGTCTCTAAAATGCTCTGTCATACTTTTAATGTTTTTATCTCTCTCTTCTTCCTATGTTTCCTTCACTTCCTCTAGCTAGTCTCATGGAAGTCTGCCATGTAGCATTTCAAGCACAATGATTCCAGTTAAGACTTTTGGTAACTCACTCAACGCAAAGAGGAGAGATGGAAAAACAGGTCCCCTATTTTCCATCTTGCTTTATAGCTTTCATTACCATAAAATGTTTTTCTTAAATTGTTCAGTTAACCCATCTGTCTGTGGATGGTATACAGAGTTCTTAGCTGCTTTATCTTAATTAACTGGCTGGGCTAATGTACTACTGTGAAAAGAACAGGATTCTATGGTCTGTAAGAATATCTAAGGGGAACTTTTACTCTGTTAAAAAGTAATACTAGTTCTTTACCTTTACACTTGGCATTGAGTCTTTGTAAAGGTATTGCCTAAGTAGTTTTTATTCCATTTTCAAATATTTACCCATATATATATTGGTGCCCTTTATTCAGATTCAACAGTGGACCTACAATGCCAATTGCTGTTTGCTCACACAGGATTTCCACTATAGACAAGAGTTTCAAATGTTTCTTAAACCATGTGTGTAGGATTGTCTTTTCACATTCTGGATGATACCAGTTCCATAAAATCTGACTTAAATGCAGGCATTTGCCTTATCAGTTCCTAGAGGACTTTACAAAATGTGACTCTGTGTCAGCTTCATTACTGGCGTTCTAACGCACTCTGGCTTTCTCAGCAGTGATTGTCTTCTCTTTCTTTAGTTGCCCTATAGAGCAAGTAATTCTGTAGTATGAAGTATACACATGAAGTGGGGGGTCTTTTTATTTGTTTCCCAATGCTTAGATTCATTCTAAGTCTGCAAAGGAGTTTGTCTTCCCATATGGGATTTAAAAATTAAAATCACTTACACGCAAGTCAGGTCAGTTTTACTTTCAGCAGCAGCCTCACAACAGATGGAAAGTGTATAAATACAGGAACAGCTTTTCCCCCTTCATCTAATCAATCATGCTGTAAAAAAGGATAATTCACAAAAGTAACATTTTGCCTGCCATGCATACTGCCAGTTCTCTGTATCTACTTCATTAACTATCTTACTTGTTCTGTTCTTAGAGTTTACTTTTGTTTCTGGCTGGCTGGCTGTTCTGGTATAGCAGAGAGAAACTCATGACTCTGTTCCAATTCCAGTTTCTTTGCATCTATATAATGAGATTCATTTATCTCTCTTCGAGTGTTGATACAACTTTTCTAAGAGTTCTTTTAACTACAGGCACAATCATCTCAGTTTCAATAATGATTTCTTTTGTTGTTTTACCTATGGCAGTCTATTGGTAGTGTAGTTTCAGGTTCTGCTAACCAATCCACCCTGACCCAGATATTTTGAGGATCCTAATTTAGTGCTATTTGTTTTGTTGGGTCTGTGTATCTCTGACAGGCTTTTGTGGTTGCATATCTTCCTCAGTCATTTTGCAAAGCACTTTAAATTGAGGAAAATCTTGGCTAATTATCACATCATATACCAAGTTAAGTACTAAAGCTACTGGGTGAAAATTGTGACTAAAAGAGTAACTATCTCTACATGCATTAAAGGTTGCTATCTTGTATCCCTATGTGCGGGCAGCCGTGGTGGTGCAGCGGTTAGCATTGTCACCTCACAGCAAGAGGTTCTCTGGTTCGATTCTCAGCTGGGGTGCCTTCTGTGTGGAGTCTGCATGTCCTCCCTGTGGTTGCGTGGGTTTCCTCCTGGTGCTCCGGTTTCCTCTCACATCCCAAAGACATGCTCTAGGTGGATTGGACACTCTAAATTGGCCCTAGGTGTGAGTGCGTGCATGTGTGTGCCTTCTGTGGAAGGTCGGACGCCAGGCTGGCAACTCGACACCGTAAAACTCCACTGCCAATCATGAGCAGACAGGTGATCCGCTGTGGTGACCCCTAACTGGGAAAAGCCGAAAGAAGAAGATCTTGTATCCCTATGTGCACAAGTTTCTTCAGTTGTCTGTATATCAACATTCTTTTGGTCACAAACATATTGTTATTTAACTAAGGCAATCATATTCCCATCACTTAATAAATCTTGCAACTCTTTTCCTTCTACTAAAACAGTTTTTTCAAGTTTGGTTACAGCATAATGGCAAAATGCAGATTAAACTGTTCTTGTAACAAGTATGAATTCTACATCATTGTCACACTCCATAGGCACACATAGGTATTGATTGTTCACCATCCTGTGGCCTAAGATGACTAGTTTTTTACACTTGCAACAACACAGTTGCTATTAGTTGTGCAATCATTTACAATGAGTCATGGCTTAGAACACTTAAAATAAAATATTTCAGAAAACAGCGCCTTTTGCTTCTTTACATGCAAACAGACACTTAGATAAGGGCTAGCTAGTAGCCCGTGGTGCATGCGAGTCAGATTCAGACTTTTTTCCTTTCTATCACTAACAAGTACTCTACTGAACTAAGTGATATTTCAGATGTTTTAAGGCTGTTCTGATGCACCCACTTTCTTTAGTTGCTAGGAAGTGTCCTTTTAAATGTGTCTGCTGACAGTGTTTCTAATTGTATTCTTGCATCCTTTACATCACGTTCTAACCACAACTACAAAATATGCATTAAATTAGCAACTTACAACCTTAAAGATGTGATCTTAAGAAATGTCCAGTTTTAAAATATGAAAACCTATGCTCAGATGAAGCACCATCTTGGCTTTTCTTTTTACATCCTTCCAAGTCCATATAGACTTTGAGGGAATCCTTTGTGAGGTATGAAGGCAAAATCCTGACCCATTTAACTTGAGACCAGTCTGCCTCATCACACATCTTCCAAATACCACTAGGTAGATTTCAGTGCCATCCTTTTATCCAAGCTTCCTCAGTGTGATGCTGGTTTTTGGAATCACTGTTGAATTAGTAGGACACTGAGCTGTTGTGCATTTCATATGTGTTGATTTATAGCTCCAAAACACTCCTGGAGAGCTGTGGTAGCATTTGTCAAAGTCTTGAATAACTCTTCTTTTTGGGCACTAGCAGGGGCAGCTGTAATACATGCAGCGATAGAAGCCAGTCTCTAACAGAAGCTATTTTCTCTGCCATGGAAATCCTGTTCACAGCTTGGCTTTCTACAGAGGCATATAGTTTGTACCAGTCTTTACAACAACCCCTTTTACAACCACAAGAATCTCTTGCCACACAAATTACCATTTGGGCATGAGAGTAACCCAAAAATCAATTGCCTTATATTGTCTTACACAGGATTAGAAGAATCAAAATATTCAGGAAGAGAAAAACAAGGCAGATCTTAGCTTCCACAGTCAGTAAGTATCTCATTAAGGAGTAGTAACAGTAGTGCACCCAGTTCTTAGATGGGGAGCTACTATGTGGAAATTATTCAGGCAGAGAGCTATGTGCAAAGAATCACAGTCCAGCGCTTCACAGAAAACGTCATTTTCTTACCTATAAAAAATAGCTAATACAGCAACTTTGCTCAGCCTGCACTAGAAAACTAGTCTGAAAGACAGATTTATAGATTTCAGCATCACCACTCCAATTTATTTACAAGGACATGATAAAAATATACCTGTCTTCAGCATGGTGAATAGCATCAACCACGATATACATACTATGGGAACATTTCTTCCAAGAATCAAACATCCAAAGTACTGAATCCAGAAATGGTCACAAGTCATGTTACTCTTTTTTGACATACTTTTTTGTTGCATGTTTCCAGAAGCAGTTCAGTACCTACAGAAAACACAATTCATTTCAGCCCCTCCAGCTTTGAACAGTATTTCTCATACAGGTAACTCACTTTTCTAATACAGGAGAACAGCTTATGAAGGATAGGTTATCAATTGCTCAAAGGCATCTGGTAGAAATACCTTCCAGTTAACAGTCTTCCTTCTCAGTCCCAAGATACTCCTAGTTACCTCTTTCAGGAATCTACCATTCAATAGCAGCACTAAACGTTTTGTTCTCTGAATTTAGCTCATTCCACCATGTTTTCCATGGTGTTCTCCCTCCCTCTCTCCTGACTTGTAGAAGTCCTTTACTTCCTCTTTCATATCTACCTTCTTTTATAAATAATTCTACTTTTAGTGCAAAACAACTCTGACCCATTTTTATGTGTTCAAGGCACAATTACAATCTTGCAAATGTGTCTCTATCTGCATTTATCTGTCTATTTATCTATTACCCATGTATATTTAGAGGGAGCTTTACCTATATGTGTGTGCGTGTGTGTGTGTGTGTGTGTGTGTGTGTGTGTGTGTGTGTGTGTGTGTGTGTGTGTGTGTGTGTGTGTGTGTGTGTGTGTGTGTGTGTGTGTGTGTGTGTGTGTGTGTGTGTGTGTGTGCATGTGTGTTTCTCTCTCATTTTATATATACATACATACATATATATATATATATATATATATATATATATATATATATATATATATATAGATATAAATATATATATGTATATGGGATCCATACTTATGTACGAACTGCAATTTCACCGAAAGTAAAACCGCTGATCATACATTCATGAAAGTGCCTTTCACTGAAAAAGCACTTTCGTGACAGTATGATAAAAAATAGGGGAATGGCTGTTGCTGAGATTGGAGTACAGTGGGGATAAGGGAATATTCCCTTTTTCCCACTGTAGTGCGATCTCGGAGTGAGAATATAAAAGTAGGGGGGTCAGGGGGTGCAGGGGGGCTTGCACCCCTGCGTAAATGTTAGTTATGTGTTTTTTGTTTTTTATTTATTTATTTATTTTTTGTTTATTTGAGGGACTTTAGTGAAAGCATTTTTTTGGTTAAAAGTGCTTTCGCTAAAGTGTGTTCGGTAGATGTGGATTCGGACTATTGAACTTTCATTTAATAGTGCGAGATCCATGTATATATATATATATATATATATATATATATATATATATATATGAATTTACTTCACTTACCCGAACAGCCACTTCACCAACTTTCACTTCGCTGAGACAAAAGGACCAACAAACACAGAAGACCAACATCCACAACACCGAGTTACCACTCCAGGTAAGTAACTGCTTGGCCATCCTGAAAAAAAAAAACAAAGAAAAGTAAACCCACCCACATCCCCTATGTGGGGGGGGCTACACCCCCCACCCCAACTAAATATACCAACTCCAAGATCACACTATCTAGGGGGTAAGGGGCAAAGTTCAACAGGATGGCCAAGCGGTTACTTACCGGGAGTGGTAAGTCATTGTTCCGGATGTCAGTCTTCTGCTTTTGTTGGTGAAGTGAAAGTCTGGTAAGTGAAATGGTCTACTGAAGTAGACCCTATATATATATATATATATATATATATATATATATATATATATATATATACATGTAGAAAGAGAGAGAGAGAGATGTACCCCTTGCACATCATTTATGTTGACCATGTTAAGTTGCCATGGCTTAAGACAGGGTGGCACTATCATGGGGTTTGGCTAATAATCTAGGAGATGGCCACATATGGCGACCATGTTAAGCTGCCATGGCTGAAGACAGGGAGGCACTATCCAGAGAAACTGATAATCTGTGAGATCATTGGTCTACTAGTCAGCTAGTCTGCTAATCTTGGGAATATTAATGCAATAGACTGTAAGATGGAGAAGGTGATCACTACCGATCACTAGTGACACTGGGTTGTAACACAGAAGGTCGGGGCTGGTCTCTTGGGAGGATAGTAAAGAGCAGAGTAGATAGAGTTTACTAGTTGTATTTGAGTAAATAATATGTGGTTTGTCTGCCACTTTGTTAGGATCATAATGACAGTATAGATTCCCAATAGTGGATACCCTCATCCAGACTAGCCTGCTTTCACTATGCTTTCCAGCATACAGCTATTATGTATACCAGAATATATGGCATATATCACACACCCAGTTCACAAAACCATCCTGCTATGTAGCAATACATCTTAGGTGCACTGATGTCAGGAATAAATGCCTTAGAATGCAATAGGTTATGATTGTATACTGGGTGTTTTCAGAACAGCCACCATTTTGGTATACACTGGACAATGTATATTTTTTTCAGTGAAGCAGTGTTTATGGCACACTCATATTCCTACATGCTATTTCTTCACTTACAGACTCATTTCTGTTCACTGTTTAATTGCTTTTGTGAAGGGCAGAGCAGCAGTTCCTTCTCTGTGTTACAAATGTGTAGCACAACCTCAATTCTTTGAAATCCACACCTATATTTTGTATATTTTGAGAAGAAAAAGATTTGTATCCCAGTAGGATGAACATTTAGCATCTAACTTTCTTTTTTTCTCCTTGGCACTGCAATATTAAGTCTGTTTCAGTTTTCATCTCTATTCATTATTTACTCACTGCATGCCAAGTATGTGAAACAGGCTTCCTTTACAAATTAGGCAGTTGAAAGGTTCAACTAGTTTAACTGGAGTAAATATAATGTATGTTAGGTTCATGTATGGCTATATACAATTAGCCTTGTCTTCCTTGGTGTTTGAACTATTTGTAGTAAGACATAAGGTGATTCAATAAACAGTGTGCTTGTTGCATTATAATGTAAAGGTTCTTTACAATATATAAAAAAAAACTCCACACTGTTTTGCCTGGGAAGGCTTTATTTTATGCTGCTGTGAATACCACACCTACACAAAGAGATTGTATTTCAAAGATGGTCAAGACTTCATCTGTTGCAGGTGTTAACAGGGCCAAAAGGTGACTGAAAGACTGGAGCATCTGCATGTCATATGATGGTCTCAGTGGTGCAATGGGTAGCACAGAAGGCTGTGGGTTCTACTCTCACACCAAGTAGATAGATTGCTGACAGTACAGTACAGCATAATGTGGGTACTGCATTCCTTAGTATGTCATCCCTTGAATGAGATGTTAAACGTGCATGGCATCATGGCACCTATTGAAAAGAGTAGAGGGAAGGGGGTACCCTGGACAAATCTCCCCTAATAGTATAAATCCAACCTCAGGTCTTCCCTCAAAAGAGACTACTAGCCTAGAGGACTAACCCAATCAACAAAGATTAAACAAAATGATTATGTATTTATTTATTTACTTCCCTCAAAAGAGACTACTAGCCTAGAGGACTAACCCAATCAACAAAGATTAAATAAAATGATTATTTATTTATTTATGTTCCATTGTTACTGCATTGTGCCTTTTTACAACATATTTGCTGTTAGATAGTTTTCTGTATTATTTCACTTGCTTTATAATTATAATTTTGTTTCCTTACAAATTCATGTAATAATTTTCATGTAACTTGTAGCTTTTCCCCTTGGGCCTCCACTGAAAGTGGGTCTCAAGCCAAGTGGACTTTCCCGGTCAACAAATGTCAATAAATAAATAAATAAATAATTGTATTTATTTATTTATTTGTTTGTTTATTTATTTATTTATTTCACCAGGCAGCAAGATAGTTCACAGTGGTTAGCATCTCTGCCACAAAGATTATTGGTTCATTTTGAATCTGTGGCCAATGTCTGCTCAAAGTTTGCATGTTCTCCTTTGGTATTGGTTCATTTTGAATCTGTGGCCAATGTCTGCTCAAAGTTTGCATGTTCTCCTTTGGTATTGGTTCATTTTGAATCTGTGGCCAATGTCTGCTCAAAGTTTGCATGTTCTCCTTTGGTCTGCATGGGTTTGCACTTGCACTCTGGTTTCATCCTAAGGCATATTGTTTTATTAGCTGCTCTAAGTGGTCTTGGGTTCAGTCCTAATCTCTGAATAGTCTGTTTTGAGTCTGCTTATTCTTTCTTTGTCTTCTAAGGGGTTTTGTCCATTTCCTCTTAAGACATGCTGATTGCTTGATTATTCTGATATACCCATATACATTTAATTTATCCTTGCAGCTATGTCCCACATTGTGGCTAAAAAGGTTGGTAATACAAGTTCCCTTACCAGTTTACAAATAAGCAAATTAAAATTAAATGTTGTGTTCAATTTGAATGTGATTGGTTTATTTAATTTGTGTCACTGGCATTTATAGAAGCCTATATAGTATCTAAACATGCTTCCACTGTCACATAGAATATGTGTAAAGTATAACAAATATGAATGAGTATATGTACCCTGGTCAAAATTTCTTAACTACTAGGAGGCAAACACTGAAGTACATTTACACTGGATGTGTAGAGAAGTAAAATGCACCAACAAATGGATCGTCTGGAGCAAGCTGAAAAAAAAAGAATATGTAATTTGTTCATGTATTATCTTAACACAGCAGTTCCAGTTTATGACTAAAATAAAACTAGGTTAATAAAAAATAATTCTCACGCTCTGATAAAAAATTCACCAGACTGTTTAATACAGATAGAGAAACAGAAAGAAAGAAAGTCATAGAAGTATTCATAGAAGTTTCTAAATGAAGCAAATGAGTTTTTGATATATAATGCACAGTGTCACATTCTAAAAGTGTATTAAATTGAGTCAGGTCTAAAACAGTTTTGCTTGAGGCAGAAGATGGTAATAAAAATGATATATGCTTACTGTACCGCAGCTCTTTCATTATTCTAAAAGTTCTGTTTAGATTGCAGGCATGTTTGTATAGCTGTTTCACTAATAAAACAGTGAGGTGACTTGCCACAGTGACCTTTAAACAAGCTAGGTCTTGTAAAGTATACTGATCTTACTGACAATAGACTTGGAAGAAAGAAACATGTTCGCCTCCTACAACTTCTGAACAAAATCAAGGATAATGATCCCTGAATGCTTTTAAAATTATACCTTTTTAAGTTGTGAATGCATTTTTTTGCAGTGAACCCAACATAGATATTAAGGATAACAGAAAAATAAACACTATCAGAGCAGTACTAGACACTACATGCAATTCATGGTCAACCTTGTAAGTAGTCATGAATGCTAAAAGGATAACCAACTTACTGAAAGAGCTGTGCAACCATACTGAAATGTCAGACAGGTTGTTACATCAAACAAAACAGGAAGCATGTCTGCCTGCCTGTCTGATAGTGTTTGTCTGCCAAACAACACTGTAAGCCAAGGTGTATACAATAAGACAATCACAATGCCATCATGAGCTGTGTTATTACAGTCTGGTTGCAGTTCTATGTTTTATCTGTATGAGGTGGCATTTTTCTTGGTGCCATTTACTGTTCATCACATTGTTGGATTACTATATATATTTCCATTCTTGTTGCAAGTTATAGAAATTAGGAATACACTGGAGAGCTGCTAAAAAGAGAGATGTTCACAACTAATTTATTTTTTTAGACAGACAAACACACACACACACATATATATATATATATATAAATATATATATATATGTATATATATATATATATATATATATATATATATATAAAAAGATCTGCCTCAGTACACACATGTACATATATGGTCGTACAGTCATGTATACACACACTCACTCTTAGGTGCCAATATAGGTGAGATTACAGGGTAAATAATTTACTAATGGAGTCAGGCAATTTATATGTCAGGCAAGGTCACTGGTTGAGTCATAACATAAACCATCTAACAACACATGCAAGCATTTATGGGCTTGTGCACTTGCACAAAATACACACACACACACACACACACACACACACACACACACACACACACACACACACACACAACATATTTAAGTATCTATATAAGTAAATTTATACAGTAAACAATTTACTAGTGTATTCATTCAATTTATAAAAAACAGAAGGTCTCCATGGTTGATTCATAATCTGATTCATGTTTGTTGAATTTAAGCCTTCTGTGTCTGTAGCAATGCATACACAGACAAACACACAGACACACACATGCTTGCATACACATCATTACTCTGTTATTAATGCATTCATTGTTATTTTACGTCAGGCAAAATCGCTATTATGGTTGCATAATGTCTAACATGTTTTTTTAAGGTAAACACAATAGTATCCTAACTTCAGAGTCTTATAGAAGATAATTAAGGCGAGAGAAAAATCAATGCAATATATATATATTTCCAGGGCAGCTTAACAAATGCAGCATATACTCATCTTTTCATGGTATGTTCACAAGCAATTTGTGAGGAAGAAGGTTTTCCAGCCCATTACAAAGTAACTGTACCAACCATGTGAATGAGAAATAAGCCATGCTATTCAAAGTTTAGTGATGGAGTGCAACAGTATTCTTCACTCCATCATCTTTGTGATGTCCTGCTAACTTATGGAAGAAATTTATGAATCCAAGTCACAGACATTTATTTCATTTAACTTTTTTTTGCTGGAAAAGTCCAACTGGGACAGTGCCCATTTTCAGCAGTGGCCCAGGGAGAAGTGCTCCAGATGCTTACCTTTGGAATGTGGAAGGAAAACGCAGCACCCAGAGGAAACCTATGTGAATGCAGGGAGGATATGCTGACTCTGCACAACCAGCTGAAAATCAAACCAGAGAACCTCTTGCTGTGAGGCGACAATGCTAACTGCTGCACCACTGAGCCACCTATGGGAATGTGTTTACCCAATGACCCATTGACAAATCATGCATATCACAAATCATCTACAGAAAAGAAAGAAAGAAACAAGCAAATGGAATGCAGCTAAGGCCAATGTAACCCATTCAGCTTTTCTAAATATCCACATATGCTATCTGAGCTCCATTTTCGGTTCTCCACTGTATTGCACATGTTTCCGTAAGCTGCCTATTTCTTTGTAAACTATTATCTTATATTTTCCCTTGCCATATTTTACTGGAACTCACTTCAATGTGCATGTGAGTGTTTCTGTAAAGAAGTCCACCCTTCAGTTACACCAGTCTTGTCATCTTTTAGCCTTGTGTAAACATGACCATCATCAATAATTCCATGACTTGAGGATGGCCTCTCCCATGGATCTTAGGTCCTAAAGTGACTTTGTAAGTCAATGCAGTACCCACATGTCTTTCTGTAAAAAATGCAGATGTTTCCATAAGAGACATATCTACTAAACTGAGTTTATTTCCTATATCTGTGACCAGAGTGTCTTTTCTTTCTTTCTTTTTGGTCTCTCTTTTTATATCTCAGGGCAGAGCGTGTCTTTTCAAAATAGACTTCTGTATGATGAAGGTTATGACACCAATGTGGACATTTGCTTGAAATGCTCATTTAGTTTGTGGTATTGACACCTATTCATTTATTTTTATTTTTATTTTTTTTTTAGTCTTGCTTTTGTTTTTGAGGAATAACCTCAGTGTTCATCTGCAGAATATCTATGAATTGATCTAGTATGTAGCTGATGAATTCTGAACTGGGATTATATAATTTGTTTAGAGAGCAAAACATCAGGACTCCTCTAGCAGAATCTCTAATAGTCACTGTTGATGCTACTTGTTTCTGTGAGAACACATGCCAGTGTTATATTATTTAATTCTTCTCAGAATGGAATATTTTCAAAATGTATTGCTAGAGGTTCTTATCCTAACACCAGACAATGTGGAGTCTGTAGATCATATAGATGGCTTACTATTGTAATTCTCAGACTTATGAGTAACAAAAAAAAAACAAAAAAGGAAAAAAAAACATCAAAGCTAAAAGATTGTAGCAAATGTCAAAAATTATATTATCGCACATCCCCACTACTTACATGTACTAATTTCAAAATCATCATACATCAGAGAACACTATTTCAGATTTAGTAAATGCAATTATCCATTCTTACACATTCAGTCTTCCTATTCTATTAATCACACCCAAGAGACTTTAGAATTTAAAACTGTTATCCACCAAGGTTTTACATGCACATAAAAGAACAGTTACAAAACTAAACTGCAAACCTACATTTCAGGTTCTTTTGTAAGCCATAGATAGTGAAGACCTGTCACAGTAGTTTCTCAGATAAGATGCAAGCACAATGAATCATATCTCAGTTATTTTCACCAATGCTCACTGTCTTGGAGTAATGACTGTGACACCCCACCACTGACCCACTAATCAAGGAGCCTCAATCCTCACCACTAGCACCAGTGGGGGACATATATTGGGAGGATGACAAATTACACACACAGTATTTCCAGATGCAGGTCTCTGGATCAAGTGCAATTTCCCTTAACAGGAAACAGAGACCACAGTCAGTCTGGGGCTGGTTTCTCCCTCTTTCTCAAGATCCCCAATAAGACTCCCCACTGGCACAGTTATAGAGTTGAGATATCAGCTGAGTAACTAAGCCAAGACCTCCAGCACCCTCCCTGTCCAACCAGTGCTTCATGGCCCTGTCCAAGTAGCTGAAACACACACCATTTGAGGTTTGATTTATATACATACACCTGGGAAAGGCTAGCACAGGTTTACTAGCTATGCCCCTTTCTGCCCAGACTATAAGGTAGTTTACCGTGCCACCAGTCATTCCTTATCAGCTACTTTAAGGCCCTTAACAATGGGTGTCCAATCTTACTGTGTAATGTTACTGTTAATACAAATGGTAGCTTGACCAAGAGAAAGGCTATTAGGAGTAGCCTACAGTGTCAGCAAATAAATATGCAAGTACTCTCAGAACTTAAATATGTCTCACAAATATCAGCTACAATGAAAGGTTTAAATATATTTAATAGTAAATAATAAAAGAACAAGAAAATACTCAGTATATAATCACAGTAACATCAGAGTTCAAAATCACAGGAAATATTTAAAACAACATTGCAGGACAGTTTCAAATAAACAAAGAAAAACATCTAAATTAAGCTTTGTTATATTCCTGACTGTATCTAAGAGAATTACTATAATGTTCCATAGACTGACTTACTTACTTACTTAATTAGAGCTGCAAGGCAGATGTGGTGAGTGGATCTTGATGTTGGCAGGTCAAAGTCAAAATACAGAATACTCTTTCTCACTCAAAGAGTTCTTAAATTAATATCCCAAATATTACTGCTGGGATAGCTTGTAGAATGACATAATTTCTTGCCATCTGTCTCTATCACAGGTGAAAAACAACCATTGACGCAGCTGGTAGCATTTAACATCTACCTGTGAAAATACATAGACAAAGGCTTTTCCTAGATCTAAGACAGATCATGGAAGTCATAAAACAATAAAACACTTCTACATCTCAAGGCCAGTAATCACTTCTCCTTCAATACAACACAGAGAGCTCCCTGGTATTACTAGGCAGAGGTTAACTGCCTGTGTTCCAGTTTCTACTGTTAAACTATACAATATACATGACATACAGTTCTAATACATTTGTAACACAAGCATCTTACATGAAGCATTTTGACATTTACAAATGAAGCATAGCCATTTACAAAGTTCCTGATAGCTGTACTGGCAGTATATCCGTATGTCACACTTCTATATAAATCATGTTGATATTCACAAATGACATGTAATTATTTACAAAATTCCAGCTAGCTGGGCTGGCAGTATCTCCTTTTGTGTCAATGATCACCAAAGTAAATTCAGGTCTAAGTGTCTAAAAGGTATGTTCTTTCTGTGGTGAATATCTGTGGTTATTTGCAAGACCTTATACAGCCTGATGCAGCATCTGTATCTTTCATTGAAGCAAATGTACACGTTACACTAACTGGTGGGCTGAGTGCCTTCACACAAGTATTCTTCTTCTTCTTCTTTCGGCTTTTCCCGGTTAGGGGTCACCACAGCGGATCACCTTGTCCGCACATTGAATGGCAGTGGAGTTTTACTGTGTCGAGTTGCCAGCCCGGCGCCCAACCTTCCACAGAAGGCACACTCACACGCACACCTAGGGCCAATTTAGAATGTCCAATCCACCTGCAGCATGTCTTTGGGATGTGGGAGGAAACCGGAGCACCCGGAGGAAACCCACGTGACCACAGGGAGGACATGCAGACTCCGCACAGAAGGCACCCCAGTCGAGGATCGAACCGGAGAACCTCTTGCTGTGAGGCGGCAATGCTAACCACTGCACCACCGTGGCCGCCCGCCTTCACACAAGTATTAATTTGATACTAATGATCACTTATGTCTCCTATAGTTATCAGTCTGCCTGTTGTAGTTATCAAATGACTCTATCTTCATAATTCCATCCATTACTTTAACCATCTATTTTTCTCTCACTTTTCTAACTTGTAGGAGAATCTATTCTCAGAGTTCTATCACAGGAGGTATGTATGTATACTATATTGTACTTTTTTGTTACCTGAGTAAACACAAATTTAATCACAAAATCAATTAGATACATGACAGAAAAAAAGGTCCTACTTAACTATTAACATTACCATTGTCTTAAAAATAACTTATGAACTGAAATGTGTAAATTAAATAATGTACAGAAATTACTTGCTTTTTCTATCAACTCTTCTATATCTAACCATAAGCTTAGCTTGGTCTTAAGGGCTGATAGCAACTGTGACAATAGGAGGTACCGCCAGCTATGCCAGGAGAACTAGGGCAGTGGATGTGTTATATATGCCAGCACAGCTAGCTGGAATTTAGTAAAGAATTGTATGCTATTTGAATATCAAACTGATTTGTACAGATGCTTGTGTTGAAAATGTATTTGTAAAGTTGCTTGTGTTAAAAATGTATCAACACTGTGCCCTGCTGGAAAGAAAATAAATGTACATGCATTTTTGTAACTGTTTAAATGTATATATTGTAACAGAGGATACTGGAAGAGAAGAGGCTAATCTCAATCCACCTGACGTTGAGAAATAGTAAGAAAATGTAATTACTGGGCCTAGGCCATAAAGATGTTATCTCCCAGTTTTGAATGCAGTCTGTACTAAGAAGCTTCCTGCATAGTCATTGGGGTGAACTAATTGCTACCCTGAAGGGTGGAGGTTTGAAATTGTTTTATGACTTCCAGGAGCTGCAGCAGATCTTAGCAAAGCTGTGTGTGTGTGTGTGTGTGTGTGTGTGTGTGTGTGTGTGTGTGTGTGTGTGTGTGTGTGTGTGTGTTTATTATTGACATCTATGTGATTAATCCTGACATGTTCTAGAAATTGGGGGGGTTGCATGAGAACCAGAAGTCAGATGACCAGATGTATGTGATGTCATTCTGTACAGAAATAATGTTTTAATATTAGATGGTACTGAAGTCTCAAAGGTAGTCTGTTTCTTGGAACCTAACATATATGGATCACTCATTTACTTCATCTTGCCTTGCTCTAATAAATGAACCAGGGAATAGTAACTCTTTAGATTAGTCAAAAAATACAGTGAGATTAGTTAAGCACTGTTTTTCTGTAGCTGTGTGAATCTATTCATCTGTTATTTTAATATTTCCTGTGGTTGAAACACTGGTGTTTATTGTAAATATATATTTAGTATTTAGATTCATAGGTTCATAGGGGGTTTACTAGGCTAACAACTGCAGGGGCCTTTTTAAGCCTAGCCATGCATCCCAAATCTTTGACAATTTCTGATAGCCTTGATGAATGCAAACTAATTTCAGGGAAAGCAACCAGTGCCTGAACCTTCAAGCCAATGCTCATCACCAAAACACACAAAACAGGCACCGTAGGGGTGTACAGGAATAACCTTCCACCACAGACCAGGATCCACAAAATAATAAATGTAATACTTTAATTCAACACTTGGACAGCACAACACTGAGTGTTGAATTAAAGTATTACATTTATTATTTTGTGGATCCCTGATCTGGGGTGGAAGATTATTCCTGTATACTTCTATGGTGCCTGTTTCTTGTGTCTTGATAAGTGTAAGCAGGGGTTTGGGAGATGAAACATTTACACATAGGGCATGGGAGATGAACCATTTGGAGATTGACTGTGTCCATTGGAGACATAGGTGCCAAACCAGGAATGAATTTCCTGTTCCCCATTTAATTGTCCAAGTTACACGTGAATTGGGTTAGGGAGGAACTCTGCTTTACATGGATAGGGAGCCTGCTCCATAGACAGGGTAGACTCTGGGATACATACCTGTCTCTCCAGCAGGTCCTATTTATATCATAGACAAGGTTTAAGTCTTTAGAATGGGTAATTCTGATGCTGTTAGTTTTATGGATATGCAGGAGGTCCATCAGAGTGAGGCCTGACAATGCCCCGTATTCTAGGCATAGATCTCACCTCAAAAGCCTGTAGGAGACAGAATACAGGGACAGAGCCTTGAGGTGGTTTGCATAGGACATTTTTCTACACCCTGTATTCTTTTAGTAAAAAGCATCTGTTGGATATGCCTGTTAGGTACATACCAAAGGGGACTTTGTACTCAATGCTAGGTCTGATGAATGCAGAATACAGTGAAACAATGAATTCCTTGGACTTAGATGCCATGCCTTTGTTCTTTGTTTCATGTTCTTTTATTATTTATTATTAAATATATTCACACTTTTCATTGTGCCTGGTCTTTTAAAATAGTTTAACCTTTGAGAGTACTTATATCTATTGGGGACACTGTGGCCATTCCTGAAGCCTGGATGTTTGGTCAACATTACCATTTGAATCAATATTAATTTCACTCAGGATAATTGGGTACCCTTGCAAGAGCCTTAGAGTAGCTGGCTTTGTAGTGTCTTGTGGTGTAACTACCTTATAGTCTGAGCAGAAGGGGGCATAGCTATTAAATCTGTGTCAGCCTTTCCCAGGTGTGTGTGTGTGTGTGTGTGTGTGTGTGTGTGTGTGTGTGTGTGTGTGTGTGTGTGTGTGTGTGTGTGTGTCAGCTACTTGAAGCAGGGACACGAAGCACTGGTTTCACAGAGAGGGTGCTGGAGGACTTGGTTTAGACACATGGCTGAGGACTTAACAGCTGTGACAGTGGGGAGCCATACTGTGGACCTAGGGAGAGACAAGCAGAGAAACCCAGACCCTGGGCTGAGTGTGTCCCTTGTGTGGTCTTAACGGAAATTGTGCTTGATGCAGAGAGGTCTTCATCTGGAAATACTAAGTGTATCCATTTGTATTCCAAGTAAACGTCCCTGTCCAGTGTCAGTGGTGAGGATTCAGGCTCCTTGATCACTGGCCCAGAGTGAGGCCATCACAGCAATGTTAAGGTATTACATCAGAAAAATGAATAAAATATTGACTGTAATATCATATTATAAATTAAAAATGAAGTATTCTTCCAGCCACAGGGGATATGAAATGTGCCTTCAGAAAGATATTGTGCAAACTTTATAATAAGAAATTAAATATGTCAGAGTCCTATAAAGACAAAGAGAAGTTCCTTACAAAACTGCATACATAAAATTAAAAACGCAAGTTCCATGGCTGCAAGTAACATATCTGGTGTTTTTTTTTCTTTTTGTAAACAGAATCAAAGAAAAAAATGACTGAACCCCTATCAGTCTTGCTAAATAAAATGTTTGCATGTAGATCCATTCTTGCCCTGTGGTAATTCAAAAGATGAGATCCCATCAGATCCAGACTGTTCTACACTTTGGCCAATATTCTACATATAGTTGTGGAGAGCATGATAATGAAGGCTATCCAGAAATCAGAAAATTAACTTATTTCTTCTTGATGTTGATCTGGATGTACTTTTAAAGTGTATACGTCACTTTTACAAGCATCTTTGTTTTACTGTTAATTTCATTCTCTATAATATTTATCATTTTTAGGCAAAAAAATGAATAAAGATTATAATGTGATGCTTGATTTTTTTAGTTTCACTGTTTACTTAGTTTTCTCTATAATGACACCCATAAAATGATGTCATGGTAGGTATCAAAAAATGGTTTACATATCGCTGTAAACCATTACAGGTAAACAAAACACCATACCTCTTTAAAGGAGCATCTTCTTGTTTACACTGAGGTTTCACTACTACAGCATCTCTTGTGATAAATTTCATCATGAGGTATTCCACCTGCAAGAACTCGCTGGCACGTGTCTTTCTGAAATGTAAGAAACTGCTAGTGATATATTTAGTATAAGAACACAGTAGCTTATACATTAGCTTAGGTACTGAAGCATTGTGAGTTTATGTCTGTCACAATAGCAATACAAACATTTTCAGCTCTCAGAAAGTAATTCAGGGGACCATCCTAATCAAGAAAATGACATGCAAAAGCAGCACACATTTTGCATCAAATCTGTATAATTTGGTAATGCATATGGTATGAAGGTCAACTCCAAAAGTTTATTTACATTTGCTACAGTGCATTTTGAATCTTGTAGCATTTTGTGAAGAGGCAACAGCAGCAGCTGATGGAAGATGATAATGCATCCTCCTTATCATTACCTAGACATTCAACACTATCCCACATAAGGAGTAATTCACAAATTATGAGCATAAAATATAAAACACTGGTTACATAACAAAACCCAATAAGTCAAGGTGTAGGGCTATGTAACACAGCTTGGTTAGTAGTGCTGAGTCACAGGGCTGTGAACTGGAGCAACTTCTTTTTATAATATTTGCAGATATAAAAGTGGGTACTAGGTTATGGATAACAAAATATCTGATAACTGCAAACTGGATAACTTAATTACTTCAGTAAAAGTTGCTAAAGTTCTCCAAGATGGTCTACATAGCATACATAGGTGGTACGTTAGTAAAAGCCTCACGTTTAAGGGCAGTAAATGTATCATGCAACTTGACATAAAGAACATAAATTAGAATTACAAAATGCATGCCATCACTAAAGAGTTTGGTAAAATGTTAGACAATTTAAACTTTGAAAAACACCAAAACTGGTAACCAATAAAGCAAATGTTATTCCTTTTTTATAATATTGACAGCATAACCCTTAACAGTCAATAATTTATACGTGTGTGTGTGTGTGTGTGTGTGTGTGTGTGTGTGTGTGTGTGTGTGTGTGTGTGTGTGTGTGTGTGTGTGTGTGTGTGTGTGTGTGTGTGTGTGTGTGTGTGTGTGTGTATATATATATATATATATATATATATATAAAACAAAGTCAAGAAAGCATAATTTGCAGCTTATCTATTATGCTGAGTTGTGATAATGAAAACTTGTCTTAAACTCTTTTTTACCAAATTTTACTTGGTAAATAGTCCCACACTATCTGAAAAGTACATTTTTTTACTTATTGTATTCATTTGAGTGTGCTAGTGCTGAACTTAAATTACTGTTTTGTGTCATGGTAATTTTTGCTTCTTGGGCCTGAATTCCTATAAGTTACTTAATAGGATTAACTTTAATTTTATTGTGTGCTCTTGTTGTCTGCTTTAAATGTGGTAACTTCTAGGATCTTCTGTGATGAGCTGTGATACAACAATCTTTGAACTTTTGCTTTCAGATCCCCAAACCACCTAGGAAGTGACTTTTTCACTTATTTTATATATTAGAATATACTAGTTCTGCTTTAAAAGCTATATTTTCTGCTGTGGTAATTTCTGCATCTGAAACTCATCTATCTGGCTTGCCACCAATGAGAGAATGGAGTAATGCATTTGTTTCTAGGTCAGAATTAGTACTGGTTACGCATCAGTATTAATTTTAATTAGCCTGTGTGTTTTTGTTGTCTCCTTTAAAATGTGTATTTTGTAGGCTCTGTTGTGCTGCTAGAACCTGAAAAACTTACCTTGACATTTCATTACAAGATTTGTTGTGGAAAACAGTGCCACACCACCTGAGAAGTGTCACACTTAGTACAGTAAGTTTGTGGAGTATACAACACATGGTGCACACCCCAGCAGCAAATACTAACCTTGCTGACTGTCCTAAGCCTCAAAATCCCTATAGAAACCAATTGCCTTATTCACTGGGTTATGCACCCTAGTCCTGGACTACACCAGGCTGCATGTGATCATGTGTGCAAGCAGTCTGTGTACTGTCTGTCAGCAAGTGAGGTTGGATTATGCATAGCTGCTACTGTTTTACCCTGTTGTGTAAGGGATACTGCACCTTAGTACTCACCTGTGGCTGGCTGTGCATGGTTATGTGTGCAGGCAGACTTTGCCACTATCTGTAAAGCAATGACAATGGATTTAACACTGCTACTGTTGTACTGTTCTTATATTTCTCATCCTTCCATGTGTAAACCACGGTGTTAGATTAAGAAACAGCAGAGTGGAGCAAAAATCCAAACAAAAACACAAAGGCCGTTTCACCATGGAGAAGATGTAGCAAGAGTAGTCCAATAACTAATGAACCAAATGATTTATATGGAGAATCTTTATTGCTTAAAACAACAATAAAATGATAAGCGCTTTGGACTAAGCCTTCATCAGATCATAATCATTAAAACAACTAGACATCATTTAAATTAAAACTGTCATCCAATCATATTTTAGAAAATAAAAAAGAAACCAATCATAATAATAGCCAGTCATTAGCTGAGTACATAAAAATTAACCAATCAGGCACTAAACAGCATCTTGGTTATGCTATCATTCATGCAAGTAATTAACCTAAGTATTAACTATAAACATTTAATGATGAATCCTTGGCTGCTAATATATTATACAGTTCATCACTCTAAAAATAAATGTTAGGCAAACAACTTGAATTAATTAATTGTTTGTTTAGTCAATAAAAGATCATAGACCTTAGAACATCGTAGAGCATGAATTGTCAAAAATATCTGAATGATTACATGACTGGGACAGAGCAAATCATCGTATATCAACTAAGTATAAAGATTCTCTAAAATTTGTGCATTAAAGCACTTGCGACATTTTATCGCATTATAAAACAAACATACAAATATATATATATATATATATATATATATATATATATATATATATATATATATATATACAGTTATTTAAAGTCTTGTCACATGGTCTGACCAATCTTCTTTCTTAAAACAAGAATTCTACCAATCATGGAAAAGGGCTATACAATAGCCAACTGTTTACCACATTATGGAAATGCCAGTCAGAACTCTTAACAGAAAGAATCATCCAGTTAAAATGGTACATGTGATTATACACAATAGTCAGCCAGGATTCAGATATGCAGAAAAAACTAGTCTGTTTTATATTGAGAAGCATAAATCATGGTCAAAATGAACTGCAGATGCTTGATATCTAAAACCATGTCTCTAAGTCATATTTAACTTAGTAACATCTAACCAATCATTATGTTCATATTAGGAATTTAACCAAACACAAAGTAGATCGAATCCTAATAATACTAGGTTTATAGTCAGTTAGTTCATCTCATACATAAAAAGCAATAAGACATTCTGTCTGATATATTAACAAAAAGATTATTTTCACCAAACAGGACTGTTTTTCAGCATTTACAGCTTAATGACATATATGGTAATTTTAGATGTCAAAATGAGTTAGACTGCATATAGTTGAGATTACAATCTCCTAAAACGCTAGTGTTCTTAACAAGATCATTCTTAACAAACACAGCATATACTAAATACTTAACATCTATACAGATATTGACAACATAACCATTATGGGGCCAATATTAACAGCTGCTATTGATATAATTACAAAATCCAAATATCTCTAATTTATATTTGGCACTGCGTCTAACCAATCATTTTACTCAAAATGAGAATTCTGCCAATCACAGATCAAACCAAAACCAATAATGATAGTCTGATAGTCTATCATTACATCCAATCAAAAGCACAATAAAGGAGCCTATCAGATTTACTAACTAATCCAGACAGTAGCACAATAGAAAGCCTATTTCAATGTCTAGCCTTTTTTAACATATACAGCAATATTAGATTGCAACAAAGTAAATCAACAATACTTAATTATGTATATAATTAAATATAGATAAATACTATAATAGACATCAAAGTACTTAGGCTTATAGTGTTATCATTTCATCCATTCAAAAACACTATAGGGCAGCCTATCAAATTTACTAACTGAAGAAACTAACCAATCCAGACAGCAGTCCAACAGAAAGCCTGTATCAATGTGTAGTCTTTTTAGCATATACAGAGATATTAAATCGCAACAAAGTAAATCGGTAACACTTAATTATGTAACACATACTGTAATAGATATCAAAATAAATAGAGCTAGGTGCTTAAATTTACAGCCTCCTAAAAATGCCAGTATTTTCAATAAACTCGTTCATATCTAGCCCAGCATATTATAAATAATGAATGTCCTTAAATTATTGACAATGTAAAAGTTGTGACACCAATACTAATAGCTGCCAACGATGTAATTGTTAAAACCAGATATCTCTGAGTTATGTTTGGGAAAGCATTTAACCAATCATTTTACTCAAAATAAAGATTCAGCCAATCACAAAGCAAACAAAATATACTAATCATAGGCTTATAGTCAGTTGTTTCATCCATTCAAAAATACAATAAAACAGCCTATCAGATCTCTCAACAAAAGAGTCTAACCAATCCAGGCAATAGTATACTCCAAAATACCTATTTCAATGTTTAGTCTTTATAACACCTAAAGCGATATTAAATCGCAACAGAATGAATCAGTTATGTTTAAAGTTATGACCTACTAAAATGCCAACAACAAATCTTCCTAAAGGAAATGTGATTGCCTATAAACATTTTAAAACTAACTGTGTATCATCATGTAAATATTTCTATATGACCAGTGTTAGTTTGCTATAGTTAATGTAACTGTGAAGGCCAAAGAGCTCTATATTATAATTATTACATCAGATTCTAATCTCCCAGAGTAAAAAAATGTCAGTTGCATAGTTGGGTGAATAAATAATAGCTTGTGATCAGAAAGTCAAATATTGCAAAACTCAGTAAGGCTCCACAACCTAATTTATATAGTAAGATCTGTATCACATCATGGTAATGGCCAAAATTAAAATAATAATAAATAAATAGGTATTAGAAAATATTATAAATCTGATAAGCAAAATATAGATAAAGGTAATAAAGGTAACATATTCCAAATATTGTAAGTCCTATTGTGTAATTAAATTTGATAGATAAATAAAAAATATCCACAGAAAATGACTAGTTGCAGAGTCCTTTATGTTTCTTAAGTTTATAGTTTAGTAAAATAGGTTTTGAAGGAAGAACTCCACTAAGACGTGGTTCATTAGTTGCTCATAAATCAGCAATCCATCTGGTTTCCATCTGTTCAGTTCTAATTCTAATATTGCCCTTTCTTGGAGTTTCAGCAACCACATCTATAGCAATAAAATTTAATTTTTGTTCAGGAAATAATGAAATATGATGACATAAAGCATTTTCTTTCTTGTTAAGTCTTATTTCACTGAGCTATTTCAAAACTCTAGTTTTAAATGGTCAATCCATCTTGTCAACATAAAAACTTGCACAGATTTTACAAGATGTGATATAAATAACATGGCTCATGTTACAGTTAGCATACTTGTTGAAGCTATATTTCCTTTTGGTGATAGGATGAATAAAAGTGTCACTGGCATTGATACACTTGTAGGCTTTGCAAAACCCACATTTGAAAGTCCCTTTCCTTCCTTGAGGAGGCTTCCTGGTACAGATTTTTTCATGGCATAATAACTTCTTCAAATTATCTTTATTTTTGAAGGTAAATCTAGGTTCATCACCCACTATTTTACTGATCCCTTCATCTGAGGTTAAAATTTTCCGGTTGTTTCGAACTACCTTACATATCTCTTAGATATCTCAACTATAAATAAGCAAACATCTAAGCTGTGGTTGTTCATCTTTCTGTGCCTTCTTAAACTTATTGATCTTATCTTGGGCTCGGTGAAAATATGGTCGACCTTTTCCATTTCTCAGCTCATTAGTCAGAAATGTCTCATTCAATAAATGTTGTTCTTTATATCCTCTATTATGAAAATTGTCTCTCCGACTGTTCATTTCCACAGCAAATTTGGATTCATTTGTACAGAGTCTGGAATCCCTTAATACTTGGCCTTTAATAATTTGAGGGAATATATGCCTAGGATGCAAGTTATTATAGTGTAACAAATGATTTTTCCAACAATCATGGCAATATATCTGTATGCCTAAAGTACCATCTCTCCCTCTAATGATGGTAACATCCAAAAAATCTATCTTATCATAAGAAGCATGCATATCAAACTTAAGAAAAGTAGTAGTCAAAAACAAGTATTGAACAAAGTTGTGTAGATCTGTCTCAGTTCTTTTCCAGAGGGAAAAAATATATCATCAACAAATCTTTTTATAGAAAAGAAGTTGTTGATGCCATTGATTGGTTCTATTGAATATATAGCATTCTTTCCAATTGGCCAAGACTATGTTTGAATAACTATTCATGCAGGGAGTTCCCATTGCTAATCCCCAGTTCTGTAAATAATAGTCCTCCTTATATACTAAAATATTGTTCTCTAAAATAATTTCCAACAATGTACATATCTGTATAGTTTCAATGTTCAAGACTTTTTAAGTCTATGTTCAACATATATAGAAGCTGGCTAAGTAGACCAGCCATTATCTTTCTCAGGTCATACTCATGAATTCTTATGTAAGTTGATTCATCTTTCAGTAACTCATTCGTTTTATCATCATAAGAATTTTTGTCCATAATAACTATTGCTCCTCCTTTGTCCACTGGTCTAATAACAATTTTATTTATTTATTTATTTATTTTATTTTACATTTGTTGACCGGGTTAGTCCAGCTGGATACATATCCATTTTCAGCAGATGGATTGCTGATTTACGAGCAACTAATGAACCAGGTCTTAATGGAGTTCTTCCTTTAAAACCTATTTTATTACACTATAAACTTAAGAAACATAAAGGACTCTACAACTAGTCATACTTTGTGCATCTGGTTTATTTATCTATCAAATTTAATTACTCAATAAGACTTACAATATTTGGAACACGTTACCTTTATTAGCCTTATCTAGAGTCTGCTTATCAGATTTATGATATTTTCTAATACCTATTTATTCATTTTTATTTTTATTTTGGGCATTACCCTGACGTGACGTAGATCGTACTATATAAATTAGATTATGGAGACTTACTGAGTTTTGCAATGGATGACTTTTCATTCACAAGCTATTATTGATTCACCCAACTATGCAACTAACAACCTTTTTTCTCTGGGAGATTAGAATTTGATGCAATAATTATAATATAGAGCTATTTGGCCTTCACAGTTACATTAACTGTAAAAAATTAACACTTGTCATGTAGAATGATTTACATGATGATATACAGTTAATTTTAAAGTATTTATAGTCAATTATGTTTCTGGGCGGGCATGATGGTGCAGCAGTTAGCGTTACCGCCTCACAGCAAGAGGTTCTCCGGTTCGATACTCGGCTGGGGTGCTTCCTATGCGGAGTCTGCATGTCCTCCCTGTGGTCATGTGGGTTTCCTCCGGGTGCTCCAGTTTCCTCCCACATCCCCAAAACAAGCTGTAGGTGGATTGGACACTCTAAATAGACATGAGTGAGTGCGTGTGTGTGCCTTCTGTGGAAGGTTGGGCATCGGGCTGGCAACTTGACACTGTAAAACTCCACTGCCAATCATGAGTGGACAGGTGATCCGCTGTGGCGACCCTTAACCGGGAAAAACCAAAAGAAGAAGAAGAAGATAGCCAATTATGTTTCCTTTAGGATGATTTGTTGTTGGCATTTTAATAGGTCGTAACTTTAAACATAACAGATTTATTCCATTGCAATTTAATATCACTTTAGGTGTTATAAAGACTAAACATTGAAAGGTCTTTTTGACTATACTATTGTCTGAATTGGTTAAACTCTTCTGTTGAGAGATCTGATAGGCTGTTTCATTGCATCTTTGTATGGATGAAACAACTGAATATATGCCTGTCATTACTGCATTTTGTTTGCTTTGTGATTGGCGGAATCTTTATTTTCAGTAAAATGATTGGTTAAATGCTTTACCAAACATAACTTGGAGATACCAAAACTCTACAGCAGTGCAGAAAAGAAAACTAGTAAAGCTCCATACATATGTAGGCAAAGACAAAGCCAAGCCAAACTAATATGGTATAAAGTTTAATACAAAATATCCACACCAAATAAGCGCTTTTGTTTCACCCATGGAAACTTCATCAGAATGGTGTATTGTCACAATCTGTTAAAATAATCAAAACCGGAGTGTGAGTGGCTGTAAGATAATTACACAACATTTGAAAATTTAAAGAAACATCATAAAAACGTGTGTACTCTTGTTTAACATATATACACACACATATGCACAACACAATTTGGTAAAAATATTATAAAAATGTATGTACACATATTTTATTTACAAAAGTGTATAGACTCTCCTAAACATGACAAAAATAGGTTATAAAATGTTTGCTTTCAATTTTAAGGCAGGAACTATAGAAAGGTGATCATTTAAACCATGGTTTACACAGGCATCAAAAAACATTTGCCATATCATCTCATGATATTCCAACCTGGTTTCCCACTCACCACCCCTTTCTAGAATCTAAACTTGCTGTATCACCCAGAATTTAAATTTGGCTGAAGGACAAACTAAACGATGTCTGTACAGGCCATTGGTGTCTTTGCCCCTGTTTAGATTATACAAGTGCTCATATATTCTCTGTCTAAGACATCTCTCAGTCTTGCCTATATAGAATGCATAACAGATGGTACAATATGCCATGTATACTATTCTTTAAGAGGCACAATTGTGGTGTCCATCAGTAGGAATAAACTTATCAAAGCTTGGAAAAATAACTCACTGTTATTGACCATCATCTAACATTGTGCACAACTGCCACATCTGAAAGTGCTCTTATTTTTGTGTGGTGTGAAGTTATTAACTCGGGATGCATTCCTCAAACAAGTTCTTAAGGTTGGCACCTCTCCTATAACTAACCTTAAAGGAATATTGAAAAACTGAGAGAGTGTTGGGCATCATGGCAAACATATTGCAGAACTTAAGAATAATTTCTTTGATTCGCAAAGAATCTTGGTTGCACCCTAACACACAGTATATATCCTTGGTTCCAGAGGCTTCTTTGCCTAAAGCGTAAACATCTTGCGTTACCCCTATTTCAAGATCTCCTGAATGTCAGCTGTCATAGCAGTAACATTGTTGTTGGCAATAGGTTTTCCCCTAATCAAGGGGTAATATTTAAGTCCCAAACCATCCATAATTTCCTTCTTGATGTTATCAATAAGAAGTTTGGGATAATCTCGAGCCAAAAATAAGCTCACAATAAATTCTAATTCCTTACTCAGAACCCATTCATTAGAAGTCACTGGGCTGCCCTCACCATTTGACCCTTCATAATATTCTTTTTTGGGTGGAGGGGGTGGTTACTTTTGAAGTGTAAGTACAAATTTGAAAAGTATTCTTTTCTGTGTATTTGAGACACATATTCATTTTTTTCTGTATCTTTAGAAATAAGTACATCAAGGTATGCAATAGACTCAGTGTCAGCTGAACTGGTAAAGGACAGAAAACTGGTAGTGGAGTGTAGAAAATGCATAGAAATTGTTGTTGAATCAGATGTACCATCCCACAGCACAAAACTGTCATCCAAATAATGGTAATAGTCATGAATATTTTTGAAAAACTCACTGGTAAACACAAAATGTGTCTCCCAATAAAGGAGTACCAAATTAGCAAAAATTGGGGCACATGCTGTTCCCATTGCTACCCTGTTCAGTTGTTTATAATATTCACCCTGAAAATAGATAAAATTGTTGTCCAAAATAATTTCCATATTTTCCAAAATCAGCCTAAAGTCGTTGGCATTCAAAAAAATCCAACTCAGTCAAAACTTCTTCAAACCAGGTTAAACCTTTTTGGTGGGGGTATAACTGAGAAAATATCGTTGACATCCATGGTCATGAAAATATAGTTGGCATCAAAGGGAACCTGGCCTAACTTAGGAAATCTCAAGAATCTATTAAGATGTGTTGGTGTAGTCCATAAAATAGATTTAGCTTAGAGTCAATAAACATGGCCAAGGGTTGTGTTTTTAAGCCAGCTGTTGCTACAATTGGCCTCAGTAGGGGGTTATGCAAGTTCATATGGACCTTGGGGATTCCAAAGATTCCTGGGATCTTTTTACTTGTAGGAAATTGTACAATTTGTGTATCAATCATACCTTGCAAGAGATTATATTCCAAAATAATATCTATCTTTTTGTACGCTAACGCTATCTATTTTCACTCTCATTCCTAGAGACATTACAATATCTACCTTCTTCAGTTAAGTTATCTAACATTTTTGCGATATTGCTCCAATGCGTCATTAAAACCACACCACCCCCTTTGTCTGGCTTCATAATCCTTTGCTCCTTGTTATGACTTATATATATATATATATATATATATATATATATATATATATATATATAAAACATCCCTTTCTTCCTAACTTAAGTTGTCATATGACCATCTTTTAGATTTGAAAAAATGTTTCAACTCATTCTCAAGTAAAACATCAAAGTTGAACAACACTGGGTGCAGGTCTCCCAATAAAGGAGTACCAAATTAATGAAAATTGGGGCTCATGCTGTGAATTGGTTAGTTTCTTCAGTTAGTAAATTTGATTGGCTACCCTATAGTGCTTTTGAATGGATGAAATGATCACAATAAGCCTAAGTACTCTGATGTTTATTATAGTATGTATCTATATTTAATTATATACATAATTAAGCATTGTTGATTTACTTCATTGCAATAGGGCGGCCACAGTGGTGCAGTGGTTAGCATCGCTGCCTCACAGCAAGAGGTTCTCCAGTTCGATCCTCGGCTGGGGTGCCTTCTGTATGGAGTCTGCATGTCCTCCCTGTGGTCACGTGAGTATCCTCCGGGTTCTCCAGTTTCATCCCACATCCCAAAGACATGCTGTAGGTGGATTGGACACTCTAAATTGGCCCTAGGAATGATTGAGTGCATGTGTGTGTGTGTGCCTTCTGTGGAAGGTTGGGCGCCAGGCTGGCAACCTGTCACTGTAAAACTCCACTGCCAATCATGAGTGGACAGGTGATCCACTGTGGTGACCCCTAACTGGGAAAAGAAGAAGAAGATTTACTTCATTGCAATCTAATATTGCTGTATATGTTAAAAAGACTAGACATTGAAATATGCTTTCTATTGCACTACTGTCTGGATTGGTTAGCTTCTTCAGTTAGAAAATCCAATAGGCTGTCTTATTGTGCTTTTGATGTATTGATAAAATATCAGCCTATCATTATTGGTTTTGCTTTGATTTGTGATTGGCGGAATTCTCATTTTGAGTAAAACAATTGGTAAGATGAAGTACCAAATATAAATTAGAGATATTTGTTTTTTATAATTACATTGACGGCAGCTATTAATATTGGTCCCATAATGGTTATGTTGTCAATATCTGTATAGGTGTTAAGTATTTAGAATATGTTGTGTTTGTTAAGAATGATCTTGTTAATAACACTAGCATTTTAGGAGATCATAATCTCAAATATTTGCAGTCTAACTCATTTTGACATCTAACATTACTATATATGTCATTCAGCTATAACTACTATACATATATATATATATATATATATATATATATATATATACATTTTTTTTCTTATGTTTGTTTTATAATGCGATAAGATGTCACATGCACTTTAATGCACAATTTTTAGAGAATTTTTATACTTAGTTGATATACGATGATCTGATCTGTCCTAGGCATATAACCATTCAGATATTTTTGACAATTCCTGCTCTAGGATGTTCTAATGTCTATGATCTTTTATTGACTGAACAAACAAGTAATTCATTCAGGTTGTTTGTCTAACATTTATTTTTAGAGTGGCGAACTGTAACATATTAGTAATTAAGGATTCATCATTAAATGTTTATAGTTAATACTTAGGTCAATTACTTGCATGAATGCTAGCATAACCAAGATGCTATTTAGCTTCGGATTGGTTATTTTTTATGTAATCAGCTAATGATTGGCTATTATTATGACTGATATATTTTTTATTTTCTGAAATATGATTGTAAGACAGTTTTAATTTAAATGATGTCTAGTTGTTTTGATGATTATGATCTGATGAAGGCTTAGTCCAAAAGCATTTATCACTTTATCATTGTTTTAAGCAATAAAGGTTCTCCATATAAATCATTTGGTTCATTAGTCATTGGACTACTCTTGCTACATCTTATCAATGGTGAAATGGCCTTGGTGTTTTTGTTTCGATATTTCTCATCCTTGGCTGATTGTTTTAGTATTCTGCTACGTGCTTGGCTGATCATTTTAGTATTCTGCTACACTGTGTCTTTGCATGATAGTATCCACTGTGGCATATAAATAGATGTCTGCATTGTGACTCCATGATAGCTGTAGTTATACCTACATGGCATATATTTTGCTGCATTACTTCTACTTTTTGGTGTTATATCTTATTCTGTTGTGGCTAAGCCTGCTGATGATACATTGATTATTGTGTTGTAGCCTCTATGCTTGTTGTACCAAAGGTCTCTTGTAACATTTTGCCTGCTGCATTAACCACCTCTTTGAATCTTGGAATCTGTTCTCATCTACAGCTCTTGGAATATATTGCTCTGTGCCGTCCATGCCTGTTGTTCAGTCATTCACTAATAATGTTGTATCAGAATTTTGTGTTGTGGCATCCACAGGTGTTGTTCAGTAGATCACTAATAATGTTGTACTACCCTGAACATTGTATTAGAATATATTGCTGTGGCAGCCATTCCAGATGTCCAGTGGATCAGTAATAATGTTGTACTACAATGAATATTGTATTAGAATATTGTGCTGTAGCTTGTATGACTTATGTTCAGTGGATCACATATAATGTTCCACTACACTGAATATTGTATTAGAATATTGTGTTGTGGCACCCATGCCTGCTGTTCTGGTGCTCCTATATTGCATTGAATGTCCTTAAAATTATTGTGATGTGGCATCTATCTGCATCTGCTGTTCAGTTTATCCTTATAGATTTGTACTTATCTGCTGTTCAAATGATCCTTACAGTATTCTACTTTACTGAGCTGTGCTGATTTAGACTTTATTGAGTTGCATGGAGCTGTATTGTGCTGTGCTGTATCATATTTACTGTAATGTGCTGTATTATACTGTGTTCCACTGTTTTGTATCATATTTACTGTAATGTGCTGTATTATACTGTGTTCCACTGTTTTGTATCATATTTACTGTAATGTGCTGTATTATACTGTGTTCCACTGTTTTGCACTAGTATGTGCTGCTTCTTTTGACATTTTATATATTATACAGCTGCTTCTCACTTCTACATAGACCAAAGGTTATCAAACTACTATAACATTACAAACCATACACCACCAGGCATTTTCAGTATATCTTTATATATCAAGCAACTCTTTCTCCATTCCTGGTGGATCAAGGGTCACCAAGGTCCCAAAACATCACAAGCCATATTCCACCAGGTCATTTTAGATAAACCATGGGTCTCAATCATGTTTTGCCTTTCTGTTGCCAGCCTTATAGTAGTAGGCATCCTGAGGCAGTGCACATATGCTTATTGATAACCATTTGCTATTAATAAATAAGTCCACATGTGAAAAATGCAAATACTTATTCTACTTGTGTCAAATGTCACACAAACTGGTTGTCAGTATCGTTCCTAACTTTATACCCATGTATACCATAGGACAGACACAAATCCTATGCTGAAGTGCTAAAATAGCACTTCCAAAAACACAAAGGTCTCCAATGTGTGTTGCTGTAAATGCATGCACTGTAGTCAAACCTAGCAACACAAAAACACCCATCTTATGCCACGTATAGCAACCGCCACTGCCAGAGACAAGAGTCTCCAGAGTGGTTTGGTTAGTCCCCTACAGTATGGCACACTGATGTACCAATCACAAGGCTGTACAAAACGTAGGGTAATAGCTGCCTCTCAGGTGCTAGACTTTGCTGAATCACCTGGGCAAATAAGTCCCCTCACCCTAAGCATGATGTTAAATATCTTACAGTGTACCCTCTTATACTAAATAAATAGTTATAAAAGTATAGTTTATATAAAAATGATTAGGTCTAGGTAATCAGAAATGATGAAATCATCGTTTGTTGGTTACATTAGACCCAGTCCTGAGTATGGAATAACAGTATGGAAATCTTATAACAAAACAAGCACGAGGAAATTAGAAAGAGTACAGCTGAAATATATATAGACCATCTATGGATGTGAAAATGTAAGATATTATGAAAGACTAAAATATCTGATCTTGCACAGTGTCTCAAACAAATATTTAAGTGAAGACCTAAGTGAGGTACATAGGGCATTTAGAAACAACTACCTCTGGGAATATTTGGGGTTATCAAATAGTAGTAGAGAAACATCAGATAACCTATGCAGAATGTTCTATAGGAATGAAAAGTATATTCATTGGATATCTGAGAAAGTAGGTGACGGGTAGAATAGAGTATCAAATTACATTAAAGCAAGCACTAGTTTAGATATTTTTAAGAACAACCTGGACACTTATTATGGGAATACCTGCTTTGGTTAATGCTGACGTGCTAAAAATATCAGAAGGGCATTACTGCCTGTGCTTGAAATATGTATACACACACACACACACACACATATATATATATATATATATATATATATATATATATATATATATAGATATATATATATATATATATATATATATATATATATGGATTCACTTTATATCCTCGAAATACTGAAATGTTGAAATTCAGTATTTCGAAGCTATAAAGTCAAATCTTTAAAACATAGAAAACTCAGAAGTGCAAAATTCAAAATCTCGCACACCGGAGATTTTTAATTTTGTGCTACTACTGCACACACACACCATCCTTCCCACAAACACAAGCTCTCTACTACATGAAAGCAGGGGGGCAAGCCACCCTGCACCCCTCATGTGGGAGGCTGCGCCCTGCACACACCCCCTACGTAAATATTTTAACTCTGAAGTCGCTCTACACACAAACACACACACAACGCCACCACACAAGCTACATTCTGCTCGCACACATACATCACAGCAACAAAACACACTAACAAACACCATAGCCCCTACCCAAAACCCTTAACACACACAGACACTTACCTGAATCCATAACCACAGCGGAACCTCAGAAGCGCGAAATTCAAAGCCACCAGTATTCGAGGTTTTGAATTTCATGCTTCTGAGCTTTTGCTGTTTTCTGGATTCCACTTTATGGGCTCGAAATACTGAATTTCGACATTTCAGTATTTCAAGCTTCTAAAGTGAATCCATACACATATATATATATATATATATATATATATATATATATATATATATATATATATGTGTGTGTGTGTAAATAAAGGGGATATGATGAAGCACTCTTGAGTGTGTTCCCAAGCCCAAGGAGAAAATAATCTTCAGCGGTACTTACTATCACTGAGAATGACATCAGTGCATAAGCAAAAGACGATCAGCTTTAATCACTGGCTTTGTTACTGCTGTCATTTTATAGAGGAAGGACCAGTATGTATCAGCCTAGAATGAGATAGAATACAGTCCCACCTGTTTCATCAGGCAAGGGCATTTTAATACTGATAAAAACTACCAATCTAGTAAATCCAAATTTGAATCTAGCAAATATTAGTCTATTGCTGCTTGGCACTAGGACTCTACATGAAAAATGCCCTCCCTTGAGGCCATCCATCCTGACTCCAGAAAATGTTGATTTTGGTTATGTCAATGAAACCTTGCTCCAATGTAGTGACAAAAGTCCTCCTTCACCAGGCCTTAATGCTTATCTCACATTTAGGCTCACAACTGTTGACAGCAATAATGCTGTTGGTGGCATGCCTGATTTTATCTGGAACACCATCATCCCTAGACTAATCATCCCTGAGTTCCTTCTTATCCTATATAACTTCATATATTTATGTACTTTCTTCAAATTTAGATCTTTAAATTAGATTCACTCACAGAGATAATGGGAGGTTTACTAACTGTAATGAGATTCGTGAGAACGGAACTTACCTGACTAGTGTAGGCAAGCCCCTCTGCACCCCCTCTCTTTAAATATGCCAACTCCGAGACAGCACTATAGTGCTGTAAATACAGCACTATAGTGCGGTATCGGAGTTGGTATATTTAAAGAGCAGGGGGTATGGGTGGGCAGCCAACCCCCCACATTAGTTTTGGGTTTGGGTTTTTTTTTTTTACATATGTTCGAAGTTTTATAACTTCAAACATTTAAATTCGATATTTTAATGTTCAAAGTTATAAAACTTCAAACATATGATATAGACCCATAGAACTCTACAGTCAATGGTACATTAATTCTACTATTTTGCATGGGAGGCTACACCCCCCCTACACCCCCATGTGAAGGGCTGCGCCCCCTGCACATTAAATATATCAACTCAGAGATCGCACATTAGTGAGGAAATGGGCTAACCTCTCTGCAGCATGACCTCCCTTCCCAATGTCAGTACATCGGTTGTCAAATGATCAAGTGCACAAGTCATCTCAATCATTTGTGCTTAACCTGTGGTGGTTACTTATATGCCCCTTAGAAACCTTGATTTCGAGCTTCGGTGCTTTGACTGCCTGCACTTTGTTTAAGTCATGGTAAACCATATATATATATATATATATATATATATATATATATATATATATATATATATATAAAATCATAATCAGCCCCCTTTTTCCCATTTTCTACATGGGGTGGGGTGTTGTGTTAACTGTCACCATCTCTCTCGATTCAATGCCATATTCCTGCCTTCTTCGACACTCATGCCTGACTGTTGCAAATCTTCTCCCACCTCTTTGCTCGACACCCTAATTTCCTCTTATTTTTCTGTCTCAACTTCACCAGATTGCCTTCTGCTTTTCTACACATGTGCCCAAACCACTGTAATCTGTTCTCTTTGATCTTTTCTGCAACTGATGATATTTTGACTTCAGCTCTTATTTCCTCATTTCTTCATCTGTCCCACAATGTGCATCCTACCAGCCTTCTCAGGCACTTCATTTCCATCACCTCTAGCTTTCTCATCTGATCTGCCTTTACTGCCCAGGTTTCTGTACCATACAGTAGTACTGGTTGCACCACTCTTTTATACACCTTCATTTTCAGCTTCTTTGCCATTCTTCTGTCAGATACTATTACCTGACACTCTGTGCCAGTTGGTTCTAGCTTTGACCTCTTCATTCAGACTTCCCTTCCCCTCAGCCACCCCTTCCAGATACTTGAAGCTATTTACTTGTTCCACTATCTTCCTTCTACCTCAGTTCTCAACTTCTTCTGATTTCTCCAATTTGCTGCCATTACCACCGTCTTATCTGTACTTATACTCATCCCATGTGCCTTCAGATTTGCATTCCATTCCATTCCATTCTCCTATCCTTTGCTGAAGTTCTTGCTCAGAGTCTGCCTGTAATGCCACATTGTCTGCATATAGGAACTTTGTTGATCTCTGATCTGTTTGCTAATGTAGTCCATCACCAATATGAACAACAGTGAGCTCAGAGATGAACCCTGGTACACACCCACTCCCACTGGGAACCCCTTGTCAGACTGAATACTGTTTGTACTTGAGTCATTGGGTCCTTGTACATATCCTGCACTAATTCTACCAATGTTTCCAGGACTTTGAACCACTGCAGGACTGCTCAAATCAGCTTTCTTGAAACCTGTCCCTTTCTCCAAGTGTAGGAATGCCCAGCTGGACTCTTTCTTCATCTCTAGTTTCTTCTCAACTATCTATCTCACTGCAAACATCAGGTCAGTTGTGCTGCATCCTGATCTGAATCCAAACTACTCATCTCCCATCTTACTTTGTACTACTCTGCATACCCATTTATCAATCACCCTCTCCAGAACT
Organism: Protopterus annectens; assembly: GCF_019279795.1. Taxonomy (NCBI): domain Eukaryota; kingdom Metazoa; phylum Chordata; order Ceratodontiformes; family Protopteridae; genus Protopterus; species Protopterus annectens. The sequence continues at coordinate 1,312,648,686 of NC_056745.1, read as the reverse complement.
TTCATACAATGTGACAGGAGTTTGATACCTCTGTATTGCCATAGTTGTGGATATCCCCTTTGTTCTTGTCCACTGGAACAAGTATGCTTATTCTCAAGTCATATGAGATAAGTCTTTCTCTCCACACTGCTTTGAGTACCCTCAGGAGCCATTTCTCCCCTATCTCACCCAGCATCTTTATCATATGTGTTGTGACCTCATCTGAGCCTACTGCTTTCCCTGACTTAATTTTCCTTAGTGCTATTCTTACTTCTTCTAGGGTGGGCGTCTCTTTTTTCTCATTGTAGGCTGTTTCTGGGACAGTATAACTTCTGTAAGGTTTTATTCATTCAGAAGCTGCTGGAAGTACTCCTTCCATTTGCCTTTGATGTCCTGTGGATTGGTGAGTAGGTTGTTGTTGGCATCCCTTATAAAGGATGTCTAATAATCTTCTTTATCTTTTGGTCTTTGCTTAGCAGCTAGTGAGTTATTTTCCAAAAGCTGGTAGAGTACCTCCAATGCCCTGTTCTTTGCAATTGCAGCTCCTTCCTCAGCTTCTTTATTAGCCAACCAGTATTCCTTTCAAGCCTGTTCTACCTTTTCTATCTCCCACTTTTTCCTGCACTCCTTCTTTCTTTTGATGATTTCCTGAACTTTTGAATTCCACCACCAGCTTTCTGAATGTACCTTACTATTACATCTGGCTGAGCCACATATCTGCCCTGTAGTCCTCACACATACGGTTTTGAGGTGCTGCCATTCTTCTTCAACTCTATCTTTTCCTCTTCTTTGGATGCTAGAGCTCTGAGTAATACCTTGAACTGTTGTACACTCTCTCCAGTCAACTTCCAGGTCTTCAGCTTCATCTCTATTGAACTTAGAGCCTTCTCTGACCATTGTTTGCAGCTTATTGTGGCAATACTGTGGATTGACTGTTCCACTGGGATGACCGGTTCTATCCCAGTGCCCTTTCCTTACTAGGAGGAAATTTACCTGAGTTGCATGTTGGCCATATAATCTTGTGACTGTCTCTCTTTCTAAGACACATGTTCACTACTATCTATCTATGCCCTTCCACCTTCTCTCTTGGATACATAAGATGTCCAGCTTCCTCCGTCATCCACTTTCAAGCTGCATCCTTTGAGTGTGTTTGGCAGGTTGATTGGTTCTATGCCCAGTTTTGGCTCAACAGAAGTATCCCATGTAAACCAGGCTGGGCAACTGAGGCACATACACCCTTCTCAGTGTTAGCATGGGTCCCTGGCATGGGTCAGATCCTAAACCCAGTCATCACTGTCAAATAACCATACCCATTTGGTGGCATTAGTCAACATAACTGAGTCACCTAGAGCTGTATTTAACAACATCAAGTGGCTAACCCTCCCAAGGCATGCAGTCTGTGATCAATGTTCTCCTAGCTTGAGGATATGCATCACAGTAGATACCCAAAGCGGTTGGTCTATACAACTCTTCCCCTTATAGGGCATCATGTGGAGTCTGTGCTGCTGCCCACAGCTCCATTCATTGGTGAGTATGAGATGGAAGCACTCAGCATGTTTTCAGAGGGGGAAGAAACTCACAGAGACACAGGGAGAACATGCAAACTCCAAACAGGAATTAACCAAGGGTCAGGCTTGAACCTTGTACCTTGTGCATGGGAGATGAAGACCTTAACCATTATGCCAACTGGTCTGTTAGTATAAGAAATAGTTCTAGGACAAACAATTGCATGCAGTTCCGTCTATAACAAAATGTTCAAATTGGACAAATACTGAACTGTTTAAATACAGTTGAAAAAAAAGATCACTCCTTTCAAAATGTTCCCCCTTCACTCCCTTTGTGTGGACCACAAGTAAATGTATAATCCAATCATAGTACACCTGAGTGCAAATGATTTGAAGTATATAAAGAGAGATATGATGAAGGTCTCTGAATATGTGCCTGAGGCTGGTATGAGCATAGCCCTTGGAGAATTCTACCATCACTAAATATGATGCCATAATAATAACAAAAGATTATATATTTAAACAACTGGCATAGCTTATGTTGTCATTCTAAGGGGTACAATATCTGTCATCATGGGAACAGATGGTAGACAGCACAATTACTTTACAGGGATGGCCTGCACCACACTCCCCCCAAGATTTTCAAATAAAGGCTAAATTAATGGCATTTACTCCCTCTAAAGTCACCTCTTTCAATACAAACACATTCTCTATCACTAGCCATAACAACACATCTCTGGAATTGGTATCAGAGGCCAAATTACTAGGGGTCCAAATTGACAGTCAGCTTAAATTCAATTCCCACCTTCAACTATATATCAAAAAACCCCTCCAAAAACTTGGCATGCTCTACCGACAAAATAGTTATCTCACACCCTCCATTAAAATCACTCTCTCTACCACATTTCGTATCCCCTCCCTCCTCTATGGAGCCCCACTCCTAACTAGCCTACAATCTTCCCTTAAAACACAACTTTCCTCTTGCTACAACAAAATTGCCAAGTTCGCTACCAGCCATAAGTCCTCCAACCACCACTGTTCTTCTCTCCACAAACTAAAATGGCTAAAACTATCCAATCATCTCACCTACACTCAACTTACTCTTGCACACAAACTCATTTTCAACCCCTCCCTCTGTCCCTCCCTTTCCTTTGCCTTTAAAATGCACCTCCCTGACAGATTACTAAGATCTAACAACCAAAACCTAATAGAATTGTATAAACCAACTCGACCCCAAGTAAAAATCTCCTATCCTATGGTGTAGCACGTCTCTGGAACTCCCTACCACCATCCATTCGTACCACCTCTAACCGCTTTCTATTCAAAAAATCTCTTCACTCTCATCTAATATCCCAGTGGGAAAGCTCCTGCTCCCACCCCACATAATTTACACTGGCAATTTCCATTTTACTTTTCTCTCCCCCTCTTTACACTGGCAATTTCCATTTTACTTTCTCTACTAACTCATACATCCTTCCCTTGTACATACTAAGCTAAAGAATGTATTAGAATGTACCTCTTAAGTGCAAGCTTCCTTAAGATGTAATGGCTTCTCAGTATTTATACTGTAATGTTCTTTTTTACTAGTCTGTACCATCTGTAATGCTTTACACTAGTCTGTACTATTTGTAATGTCTTTTGCTCTAGTCTGTAACATTTGTAATAATTGTAACCCAAAACCTTATTGTAACCTTGCTTGTTGGAGCTTTTCTCCCCGGGACTCCATTGAAAACGGGTTCATCTTGGCCCAATGGACTATCCTGGTAAACCAACTGCAAATAAATAAATAAATAAAATCCATGACAACCCCCACAGTGCCTTTTTTTAGGTAATGTCAGTCTTCTAAAGCTTTCAACATGGCTAAACAGAATCCAGATAAAATTACAGCATTGCTGCTTAACACTACAAGCCTTAACAAAAACACTTCTCTCTACAAACGCTTCTTCCCCTAGAGAACATAGATATATATGAATCATTACAGAGACTTGGTTCAAGACCAGTTAGAGCACACTATCAGTGCAGGGTTGTGATGCCTATCTCTTGTTCAGGCCTACCACATTGTACGAAGGCATTAAAGGCAGCAGTGTCTCCACATTCCTAAAAAAACTTTTCACCTCTATATTCCTATGACAAGATAATGAAGTGGAACTCCTCCATGTCCACCTTACTATTAATTAAACCCTGTATCATATCATATATTAGGTAACTATAGTACCCCCTTTATGTCTCTCTTCAGCCTATATCTCCTACCTAACTAGTAGTGCATCTCTGTATATAAAGCCAAACACTACTGTCTTAGTAGACTTCAACTACCCTCAATAAACTGGAGACTCATATACCCCCTGACATGAACTTCCTCCTTGGTCAAATCAGACAACAAGTCAGTCAGATTCACCAAAAGACTGAAGCCTGAAGCATCTTCCTATGCCTTTGTATTCAGTGATTATTCAAAGGCTAATAAACTAAAACTCAGTGATGGCCCAGCTTAATTCTAAAGCCCTTTCCATCTTGATGATCCCACTGCTTATGTGGAATCTGTTGCTGCCATATTCTATGCACATGTAAATAGTGGGTCCTTATTAGGTCATCGAAAATCCAGTTCAGCAAACAGCATTTTCAGTGCACTTACATCGAAAGTGCCATTCATCAAACTAGTCATAGTGAGATTGCAGTACAGTGAAGATCGGAAAATTTGCCTTTTCCTCACTGAAGTGCGATCTCAGAGCTGGTATATATAATTATCGGGGGGAGGTATGGCATAGCTCCCCACAAGAGCGGAATTTGATGAACAGCATCATTGATGAAATATCATCCATTGAAGGGGGTTTTCAATTATGTAATCTAGACCCATAAATAGTTGCATAGATGCATCTTTTCCCCTCCCCAGAAGTAAAGAAATGCCAAATACAAAAATAGTCCTATGGTGGAGCCATAACATAAGCAGGCACTATAATAAAAGAAAAAAATAACTGTATGCAAAAATAACTTTAGCTTTCAAAATGACAAAATGCTGTTGCCAAACTAAACAAGGAACTCCAGACCCTGATCTAATCAACCAAAGGCAAATGTGAGGTAAAAATAGCCTCCTAGGTGAAGGATAGTCACAAAGACATCTTTAATTATGTTAGAAATCTCAAAAAAATGCCCAGCACTTTGCAGAGCTAATGGTAAATTATATCAGATACTGGAACCCAGTGGACATACACAATCTGTTAGCAGACAAATTTAACTCAAACGTCATCCCTTCTCTGTGCCAATAATCTCAGATCACATATCCATAATTACACGCCCCAAATCTTCCAAGAGCAATTACCCAAGTTGCTACCTAAGGAAAAAAGCACAACCAGGCTGCCTAAGGGACAGTCCAAAACATGACTTTTCAGACCTCATATAGAGGCTATTCAGTATCAGCCTCAAACCAGGCTTCATGTTGGATGAATGGAAGATAGTAACAGTCATTCCCTTGCATAAGTAGCAGGGGGTGTGGGGGTGCAGGTGGGCATTTTTATTTGACATTCGACGTTTTAACACTTTGAACATTCAAGTTTGACTTTAAGCACTTCAAAGTTGTCAATCTTCGACAATATGATATAGACCCGAGTACCAAGTAATTATGGACCCATAGGCCTGACCACTCTCATCTCATCCTGTGTACTTAACCTGTTCAACTTCTTCAAAGAGGTTACTTCACACTGCATATCTCGACCTTGTAAAGACATTCAACACCATTCTACACTCAGGTATTACAGATAAACTATTCCATCTAAACGTCAGTTCTCATGTAACTCATTGGTTATCAGACTGGTTCAGAAAAAAAGAATCCAAAAACTAAGGGCGAGTGGCTCTACCTCCTACAAACGACCTGTTACTAGCAGTGTACGTTAGGGTTCAGTCCTTGGGTCACACCTCTTTGACATTTACTTCTCAGAGGTCAAAGCTCATGTTTAGAGTTTGTGACTGACCAAGTCTGCATATGACTGCAAACTTGATGTCATTATAAAGTCCCCAGAAGACATTAAGATCCCTTCAAGAAAACCTGTCTCAAACAAAACGCTGCTGTCAAAACTATGGACTAAAACTAAATGCCAAAAAACTATGGACTAAAACTAAATGCCAAAAAATGTATAATCTTATTTTATCGTGCATGATTCCACTTGTAACTATCACATGAATGCTGATCATTGAGTATAATGACTCTTTTGATATGTACCAATCCAAGCACTTGTCACAAATGGAATGATCACAACTATCATAAAAACTATTCAGACAGTCTCAAAGCTTCGTCCCGCCTCTCTTATCCTATATGGTACTGACAGGAAACTTTAGCATCCCATATAGAGCTTCAACAGAACCTTTCTGTCATGTGTGTTACAAATCTGCAAGCCCAGTGGTATCATTAACAGACACTGTCGAAGGATTTCAATCTGTTTTGCAAAATAAATAGAATGTGTTGGAAGGATAGGTGTGTATCAAACAGAAGACCACCTCTGTGGGACTGTCCTCCACTCTACATAAAGCAAAGTACTTCTCTTAATTTATTCAAACACAGTTTAGATGAATGCATGGTAACAGCAAATTCACCCCTCGTTTAGTAGCCCTGTCCCTCAAGTATAGGGGAAACATGTAAATGTTTCAACATATCCTTGCTCGACCCATCTTTATCCAAAATATAAGGGCTAAAATCTATTATGTGGAAAGTAAGGTTTGACTTCTTAAGATCCTCACAGGTCAACAAGCTAGTATGTAGCAGTGAATCTATGAACATATGAACATGGAGAACTACTTTCCCAGATTCCCAGTACTTTATATATACTAACTCCGCAATCACAATCAGTGAGGAAAGGAAATAATTCCAAATCCTACTGTTATATGATGACATTCAATAGCCTTACAGAATGTTGCTATATCTGCTTATCAACCAACTGTCATCAGTTAATAGGTAGGGGATCCATATATGTATCTATGTATCTATAGAGTGATAGAGACAGAGAGAGACAGAGAGAGAGAGAGAGAGAGATGTGTATACAGACACATATACACGCTTGCGC
>NC_056745.1:1312264654-1312282154 GCF_019279795.1 Protopterus annectens | reverse complement strand
TGTTTTCTTATTCATGAATTCCTTCATGTAGTTCACTATTTGATTTACACATGAATTTTACATTTCGTCTGCCTCATTGAATCATCCTTTGACATTATTAACTGAAGTCTCTAAAGCAGATACTTTTGTTACAGTTTCTGTCACTGCAGTTTTCAGGTCTAAATATTGTGGTTCACTAGACCTGTGAATGTTTGGTGATGATTTCTGTATGGAGTTTATGTTTTGTGAGATCCATTTTGGAGCTACAGTTGACTCCTCTTGCTACTAGTATCATCAAACCAGTATGTAAACATTTAAACACTTGAATCCAGTCCTTTTGACCTGATTGATAGCACTTTTAAGCAGGCATTTTTATCAATAAAAACATATTGGTGATTGCTTTTGCCAACATTCTTCCTCAAATGAGTAAACTGCTGGATTTAAATTATCAGTTAAATCGGTTGGAAAGTAACATTAACAGTAGTTATGGCACTGTGGAGCAAATGTGTTGCTCACACTAATGAGTTAGTAGCACAAAGTCAAGTTAGACCTTTTTTCTGATTCTGCTCCAGTTGCATCTCCTCTTTTTATTATGAGCAATAATTCTGCCACTGTCAGACTCATCTTTTATTTCACTCACAAATGACTACATTAGTACATTTTACCTATTGTTTCCTGTTAGTTGTAATTTATTCTTATCCGCTGCTGCTTAAATATTCTAGCTGCAGTTTATTCCCTTTTAACTCGCACTGTTTACATTTTAATCCTTATATTTCACTCAGTATAACTCATTTCATTTTATTTGCAGTTGTAGCTGCATTTATCACAGTTTGAGTTTTGCTGCCTCCAATATATCTTTATTAGTAGAACTATATTTGAAATATACTTATCACCACAGCATGACTATTATGCATATATGAATATATGCTCATATATCTATAGTTGTCTGTATAGACAGATATAAGCACACACACACACACACACACACACACACACACACACACACACACACACACACACACACACACACATACCACTAAACCAATATAAAAATAACATATTACTGTCTATCATAATAAGCTGTAAATGCAATGATATATCAAACAAATCACCTCATAGTTAGACTGCAGTGGAAACAGAATGTAGCAGTAGGCCTACCATTAAATATTTCTGAAAGTACTAATCAGAGAGTGAGCTATTTATCAAAGGCAGGTTGGTTAATTGCAGCTTTTCTGCAAGTCATTTTAGACAAACACACTTCATGCAGATTTTGCACTGACTAAGAATTCAATCTACCCACATGCTGGACAAATCAAAATACAATATGCACAAGTCTAACTGTGAATTTTAAGTACCTATTAGGCTTCCAGTATGATTCATTGAACACCAAACCCCTGACAATCAGAACTGCAGAAAACTAATTGCCAAAACAAAAATATGTATTTAAAATGTTTTTTGCAAGGGGGCAAACCCTCTTGCACTCCTTGATGTGAGTGCCGAGTCCCCCAACAGCTCCAGACTTATATATACCAATGCCATGGTTGACCCATCTCAAAGAAGGAAGAACTTTCCCACAAAAGGGCATAACTGCCAATGCACACTTAAAACTCTCACTGACAATGATTCCCTATGGAAAGTAGCATTCAGAGTACTAAGCCTTGGTGTCTTGTGACTAGGAAATTGATCCTTGTGAAATCCCAGTTTGTCTACCTGTAGGGTAACCACATGGTAGTGACTTTATGGTTAGACTTGTTTTACAGTTGTGGTTTCTGCTATATTAACTTTGAAGTTGGTACCAAAGGCAGGTATAGTTATATGGTTGGGGTTAGTTTGAGGTTAAGGTTACTAGGTGCATTGGGTAAAGTGCCCTAGGTGAGAATTAAGGAGAGCCTTGCCTCCAGCAGAAATATTAATAACAATTACAGAGATTATGTTTTGCAAACTTTTACTGAATGTTTTCTGAGAAAAACATTTCTTGATTTTATTTTTTATATGTTATACTTAGTGGTGCTTTATTTAATGAGTTTGAAATAATCACTGACCTAATGCCCTACTGAGCAATAACATTAAAAACATGTGATATCGTTTCTCAAATTAGTTTGGGGTAGGATTTCTATTCTTGTCTGCCAAGTGACAAGTAATTTCTGTCATGCGACGCTTGTCCCTTATATAAAATGAAATAATAAAAATAATTAGTCTATCCTATTCATTTACGTAGAGGGACTACCATTAATTTTGATAAACAGCATATCGTCATGTAAGTTAACTTAGTAAGAATATCAAACATGTTATGACTTAAAACATTTGATTACAGTCCACAACACATTTTTTTCAAAGAGCTGTTTGTCAGTGCAATCCACTGAAATGAAGTCACTGTAATTGTGTAAGTTGAGATACCTCCCATAGCTTAATGTATTCTCTACCATTTGATAAATCTATTAAGTATATGTTAACACTTTATGACACTTAAAAAAGACACTGAAACATTCTAGTTTAATCATCTTCCCTTTTTCATTAACTAAGTCTAAATGATTCCATATCACCAACTTTATGCAGTGTAACATTTGTAGATGTATTTCTGTCCAACGTAACAACATGTGCCTTTTTTCTGGCAGTATTTATACCCACATAGTCGATATATATGTACTCATAATGTTGTATATAACTGTATCCTATTTCCTCATTTTACTCACGAGACCAACACCTGCCAGCAAATTTCATGAAGTATGTTTGTGGTTGGAACTAGAGGACTTTTGTCTGTCCTCAACCATTGGAGGGCTTTTTTTTTATCCTCAGCTCTGGTTGATGGTAAACCAGTTGAGGAATTACCCATAGTAAAATTTCCCAGCTTCACCACTGCCCCGCAGAATCATCTTGCCCACATCGGCTGGACTCCTCACCAATATGATGTACCTGATCTATGCTGTAGTTGCAGAACCCATAGCTCAGAATGATACACCAGATCAGGTGAGTAGTTTCATTCTTATTTTGCATCTTATACTCATAATACAAGCATGCCCATCTGGAGGATGCATACATAGGTGCATTCACAGCAGCATCCAGACACAAGACTATAATGACAGAATAAAAGAGCTTACATATGTTTTTCTGCACTGCTGATATATTTCTGTTATAAAATGACATCAACTTAACAATGAAATACTTTGTTTTATCATAATGCCAAACAAGCCTGGTTATACCTTTTTTCTTGCTTTGCAGACTAACAGCTTTAGCACATTTCTTTCTTTGTTCCATAAATACCCTGGTGACTTTAGCTTTGTGGGTGGCATTTGAAAATGCTGTACCACAAACTTTGTGCAGATGGTGAATGTGCTTAAGTGACTTTGCACTTCCTGTATGCAAAGCATTTTGTGAACTCTGTTGGTTCTTAATACTCTGCATTACACTGCTTAAGCCTGACAATTGCAGAAGGAAGTTACCCTATCCACTTTGTCCTTTAAGCACATGTACCATTCTGGCTCTCCTCCATCCCTCCTTTCCTCCCATCCAGTTTCCGGTGTTCTGCACCCTCTTGAATGCTTTCATAGCTTTTCTCTCCAACATCCATTCTCATAGACCAGGGCCTTCCCAATGTGGTAGTGCTTTCTAAGAGCCAGGGAGTAGTTAATCACTATGATCTTTAACTTTGCTTCTGAGTTTTTTTGTTAGTCACTATGATCTGTTGCATGTGTTCCTTTTTCCTCTATTGTCTCTGACCAGCGTGGCCCCTTCACTTCTTATTAACACATATCATGTGTCTTTCCTGTTCTTTGACCCCTATAAACACATATCATGGGCTCCCCTGTCTCTTGTGATGCCTAGTGAAAAGAGTTCCAGTTCCTGTAGTCTGTTGTCATATCCCCTTTCTCTCTGTACAGCACACCCTTCTGGTAGCTTTTCTGACTTTTTGTTTTCTATGTATGATCTCCATAACACACAATACCCCAAGTGTGGTCTAGTCAGGATGGAGTAGAGTAGAGGCATTATCCTTCTGCTCTCTCTCAGTATGTACTTTCTCTCTCAGTATGTGCTTTGTTATTCTATTTGCATCTGCCACTACCCTCTTGCCCTGCTCCCAACAGTTCAGTCTGGGTATGATTAGTTTCCATAGATCATAGGATCATAGGAGGTTATTAGACTAATGGCCCTAGAGCCTTTTGAAGCCTAGCCATTTATGCCCCAATTGTCCCAGTTATCAATGCCCATGGGCTACAATGGACTTGGTATACACCTGTGCCTTAGAGCATCTACACATTGCCCCTGTCCTTAAGGGCCACAGAAGACAAACTGGGATTGAATTTGTGGTTTCCCATCCACTGGTCCAAAATATCCTCTTTTGTCTCTCACACCATCAGTTCCACTCCCCCAGATGGTAGTGCACACCTAGGTTACACGTGCAATGCATTGCATTCTTCTGCAATGAATCTCAGCTGTTACCTTTCTGTCCATTTGGTCAGTTTATTTCACATCCTCCCTTAGATTCTTTCCCCCCATCCTTCACTGTTGTACCTATATTTTTGTCACCACTGAACAGGTGTGACCTGCTCACCAGTTCCTCAGATGTGTCTAAAACAAAACACATTGTAGAATAATCCAAGACAGACCCCTGTAACATTACACTAGTCACTTCCCATATTCCTGACATCACAACTGTAATCACAATGCTCTAGGTGCTACCCTTAGTGCAGAACCCACTCCACGTCATTAGTCCCACTCATATTTAAATCCTACCGATCTCCTAGCCTGTATGAGACAAAAGGATGACTTTCCCTTCCACTGCTGTTAGGCTAAGAGGCCTGTAGTTCCTTGGATTTTTCCCATCTTATCTTCTAAAATCGCTTACTGCTTTTGCTGTCTCAGTCCTTGAAGTGGTCAGTGATCTGTTGAGGATCTCCATCATGGATCAGCCAATACACTGGCCATATTCCTCAGAATTCTAGAGGGTAGCTGATGTAGTCCCTCTGTCTTATCCCCCTTAAGACAGCCAGCTCCCTTTTTGTGGTGTTGACTGTCCAATGCTCACTCCCTTCCATTAAGCATGATGCTGTAACCTCCCTTTCTTTCATGAAAATGGAGTCTAAACACTCATTCACTGCCTCTTTTTTCCTTTCTTCCATCACCTCTTTCCCACATTTAGCCTAGAAAGCATTGTCTTTCTCTGTTCCTGTCTGTCATGTACCTTAAAAAAGTACTTTGTTAGCTTTACATCCGTTTCTTTAAACTCCCTTTCATCTTGCACCATTCTTGTCCTCATCTCCTTTGTTACTGCTTTTGCCTAATTATGTTGTCTGTAGTGTTGACAGTATTGTAATAATAGCTATGCTAATTTGTTCTTTGGCTGCTAATTGGTATGTTACTGAAATACTAATGCTTTTGTACTGCAGGTTTTCATATAGCTCTGCTGTCTCTTTTTAGTACATAATATTTCTACTGATTATGCAGCACCCCAGCAAAACCTTAGCAAATTTATCTGATACAAAATAATTATCAGTCTTCTAGTTTTGCCTAGCAATTGTCTGCTTTTTGCTAATCTGTTTGATCATTATTCTATAATTAAGCTACCAAAGTCTTCAGTATGTTCTTTAAAAATGAAGAAAGTCTTAATGTCATTATTTAAGGTACAAATGTGTCCACTGCTGTACCATGCAAGGCATTCAAGATTTTGGAAAAATAGCAACTGAATTCTGATACCAGAATTTGGCCAAAAAGGTTTGACTTTTTAAAGGGCCCATGATCAATGTTGCAGAAAAGTGCTGCCTAGTGATGCGTCCTGCAATGCAACATGATGCTTCTGGTAGTGAACTGGCTAGGCATAACATTGTAATGTGTGGTTAGCATGGTATATGTGTTGCTTTGCTGAACTGATCTCAACCAGCTGCTTTGCTTGTGCTAGGGGTTTTTTGTCTTCTTCCTCCATTTGCCTACTATGGGACCCTAATCAGGTCATACCAACAGACTGTGCTCCCAAATCATCTGTGAAAAGGAACGGTTGTGTCCAGTAGGCCTACCCAATTAAGAAATAAATAAAAAATAAATAAGTATATAAAAGACATAAAAGAGACATTGCCTCCAGGTTGGTAGACACAGCACTGAAATATTCAAAGTAACTTTGACAGATAGCTTCCAAGGAAAGTCGCATGTTAGGTTATTTCATTTGAGAGTATTATCTTGAGAAGCAATTATTAAGTTGTATAACTGTCTTCCCAGACCATTTATCAAATGCTTTGTATAAAACTTATTTAATTTCTCTAAAAGAAAATCGCTGGGTTCAGTGATGTCAGGTAGATTTTAGTCCTAATAATCTGCGGAAAAGCTTACTGCATTTCTCGGTTTCATTTAATGTGAAGGGGGATTTGGGTAGGTGCATGACAGAGGGCTTTAATTATCTAAAACACTTGATTGAATACCAAGTGCCATCCCTAACCCTGTGACAGTACAAAGAGGTAATGTCATTAAGCATAAAGTATTATCTAGGGAAGCACAGACCCTTGAAATTCAGGTATCATGGATGGTCAAAGGATTTATTATGTCAAATTCAAAGACAATGGATCAACTGAAACTCAAATGACTTACCAGAGTACATTATGAAGGCCCTTTATAAGAGCAGGTTATCACGTGCACCACTGTTATGAACACACTATACAAATATTTTCTTATCAATGTCAAATAGTAAAGAAGTACTGCTCATCAGTTTGGTATGGTAGTATAATGGCACAGTTGTAAATGACTTATCTGATTATCTTGATCCTTTTAATTTATTCTACTGTTGTCATGTTTTATGTCTTGCAATATATACTTAAATAGGCTATTTACTTCTGGTTATTACTTGCATTGCTGAATAAATATGAATTAAAAATAATAAAACACTTGAATAACTGAATATTTTAAAAGAAGTAGATACACCAAGTAGGGATCGGTTACATGGCAGAGGTGGAAAGTCAAAACAGCAGTTAAAAATAAGTTGGTAAATCTTCTGGATTGTCATGGTGGAGGAATGATGAAAGTATCTGCAGTCTAGGTGTACAAAAAGGTAACAAAACACATAAAAGTACATAGCAAATATAAGGAAAGTTGATTTTAAGGACATCAGAGAATGTTGATTTGGAGGTGGGGGTATCCTACTACCATTTGTAGTGCAAAAGTGCAATAAAACTTAATAAATCTTGGTGCTTGTTCTATTAGTATTTTAGAAGACAGAATATGTGCCATAGTTAGTAAAGAATGTTCTAAGTCAAGGATGAAGAAATGTCCTGATATCATAAACCACAGCCCCTCCCCCATAGAAACAGAAATAAAAATAGAAAATAAAAATAAACATATATATAAGTTCTGAACATGTTTTAAAACTGTAATGTACAACAGAAACACTTTCCAAACTAATATCTTCCCATGCTTCCAAGATTTCATCATACCTCTAAACCTCCATCACTGAAAATAGAACAAAGACGCTTAAAAAGTAAAGACATCTAGCAAAAAATCTGGACATCTAATTGGCATAAAGCTTGAATACCATATAAGACATAATTCTTTCCACTTCCACTAGGAATGTGGGATACTCATCAAAAACATATTTAAAAAAACAGATAGTGACAAAAGTGATGGAAAAATATAAGTACGTCATCAGAGTAAAATATGTACCCGCGGTGGTGGTGGTGCTGCGGTAGCGTTGTCGCCTCACAGTAAGACGCTGTCTGGTTCACTTCTCAGCTAGAGCGTCTTCTGCGTGGAGACATGTGTGAATGGGCGTACCTTTGTTGAAGGTTGTGCATCAGGGCTGGTAACTCGGCACGTAAAAATCAACTACTAATCATTAGCGGACCGGAGTTCCACTGTGGCGACCCCTAACCAGGAAAAGCCGAAAGACACAACATCAGAGTAAAATATGTAGATTGTACCGCAAAATTCTATCACACAAGTTCATTTATTTTTGCTTCAGAAAAAGGGAGATGTGCATGCTTTCTTTAAATTATTGCTGAATATTATGTTGCCCATGTGGTATGTTTTTTTTGTGTACTAAACAGCTTCAAAAATCTTGTGATGAAGGGGATTCAGAACAGTGTGAAGGGATCCATCAAGCTTGAAAATGGGAACATACCTTCAAATGTTAGGACATCCTGTAGCGGGGTAAATCAGGCCTGAAAATAAAAATGTTCTTCCAAAATAGGGACAGTTGAGAGGTCTTCTTCTTGGGGGCTGTAACAAATACATTATTACGTAGGTATATACACTCAAGTAGTACAGTGACATTTTTTCTGGTTATTAAATGCTTTCTGAAGCATATACATAGAGGACTGATTGTAGACTATACTTAGAGAACAAGAAATTAGCAGGCATACATCGGTTGAAGTGTTTTCACAGAACAGGAAAGAAGGCATGTCTCTGCTTGTAATACAACTGCAATTACAGAAGTATCACTACTTATTTAAAATAGTAAAAGCATTGCAAAAAGGATGTGAAACACGCAGACCTCAGAGGGGCCCCTTTACGCAGCAGAACATTTTGATAATTTAAATTACACTTTGCTGTTTCTCACGTTGCAAAGGGATATAGATGCAAATGGATAAGATAAGCAGAAAAGAAAATTAAAATGTGAAACGTTCATAATCCGCAAGAGAGAGAGAGAAAGTGTGTGTGTGTGTGTGTGTGTGTGTGTGTGTGTGTGTGTGTGTGTGTGTGTGTGTACTGATATCACAGAAAGATCATTTGTTAAATAATAAATATATTAATTGTTAAAGGTAAAGAATGTGTAATGGATGTATGAATTTTGAATCTGTTCAAAATTATTAGCATTCCCAAAATGCCTGCAAACCTCATATACAGGGAACTCACATGGAAAAGTTTATGGAAGAACCAGGGCTTGTATTTCTTGTCAGTGTCCTGAGACTAAGCTGTTTTATGTCTTGACAGATGTCATGCTCTGACCATTCGTGTTACATCTTTTATCATATGTCTCTACAGTTTTTGCAAGAAGTACATTAATTACTGTGGTCGGTCATGTAGTAAACTAATGCAACACACATTTAAGGTCCAAAGGAAATGTACAGACTACAAAATACAGACTACAAAATAGGTTAGCATCAAATATATCTGAACATTTTGTTACACCTATGATTACAGCTACACATAGCAGTCTGGGATGTTTACAAGTTCTGATTACTGCTATCTAGCTCTGTTTTTTTTTTTGTTTGTTTGTTTTTTAACATTTATGAAAAAATGTGTATTAAATCAAAAGAAACTCATTTCCAGATATCTTGTGTAAAATAAGTAAGGGTGAGAGTGGTATGCAGGAGTGAAGAAAAGCATTCTGTATCTTAAAAGATACGGCACTTGAAGACAACATTATTTAAAATATGAAAAGTGTAATTTCTGGATGTCATAGATAATTTGCAAAATACTTTTATGGTGAAACTATGACAGCTTACATGTAGTGAATTACTTAAAAATACACTATGAGTTATGACTCTGTAATGTACTGATCACTCTTGTTACAGGAGCATATGGGGTCTATATTAAAAGACCGAAGAGGTGTTTCAGCGAACACCTCTTGGTTGACACGTAATGAGCGAATGCACTAAAGCGCGAATGCTCAAAACAGCGGTTTCTTTCCCTGGGAAAGAATCTGTTAGCACAAACACGCACACACACACTTTAAAACATAACAATGTGGGGGGCTGTTCCCCTCACATCCCCCTAACTAAATATACCAACTCCGAGATCGCACTACAGTGAGGAAAGGGGCAAACAGACGGGGATGGCCAAGCGATTTCTTTCCCATGGAAACAAATTGCTGTTTTGAGCGTTCGTGCTTTAGTGCATTCGCTCATTAAGTGTCGGCCAAGAGGTGTTCACTGAAACACCTCTTCATTCTTTTAATATAGACCTGAGCATATGTATCATGAGGTGTATAATATATAACTCACACTACACCCATCCTTTTTTAAACGAAAACTGCCACCATGTTCTACTCCTTCCTCTCCTATAAAGCAGTAATACTTTAGTTCACCAAAACTCAGCTCTTTTAAACCGCAGAAGTAGCAGATCATTTTCATCTCAAAGTCTTTAAAGATATCTAATTATTTTCTAGTACTGACATGACTTTACGCTCATAACCAAACAGCAGTGTATATAACCCATTACATCTATTATATTATTGTCATGATACAACAAATTATAAGAGAATGCAAGATTGCAATTTACTCAGTGTATATTTTGCATTAGGTCTTTCACTGAAAATATCCACAGTGGAAGCATGTTTGATTCAAGTAATATGCCCATTATCTTGTTTGTATCGTTTTTACTGACAGAACTGGATTTGCAGCATTTTTAGACACGAGTTGCTTTTCAAAGCCATAGGTCTTGTAGAAAAAATAGTAAACATTCTGTCTCTCAGCCTTTATTCCTTTCTCTTTGAACCCGTATGTGTTTATGTGTGAATGGATATATGTGTGCAAGTACTAATATGCATTCATATTAACACGTCTTAAAAGAGAGAAAACTTTGGATCTTGGGAGTCCAGTGCAAATGCTTTGGTACATTCTTCCTCTGTTGACATAAAAAGACAATATTTATTTCTATGTTGTCCTTTTTTTCCTGGAAAGATTGTCCCCAGGATTCAGTAACATCTACACTATGTGTACAGTGTTCTGACTGAACAGACAACACAGACATAACTCACACCTTCTTCCTCCTACTTTTAATTTTGCTACTGATATTCTTGCAGCTTTAAATATTGACAGGGATTCATAAAGGTCACCACAATGTGCAGACTATATGCACACACAGTGTAATCTTTCTTAGTGACTAGAAAGCACAAAAAATGTGATAAGAATGTTCTGGAATACATATCATGTACACACAGTGTAGGCTTTATTGAATCTAGCCCTGTACCTATTTGTGTGCCATGTTTACTGGTTGTCCAGAGGTTGTTGGCCATCACTCATTCAAAAGAACACGTACTGTGATACGCACACTGTGAGTTAAGGGGACTGACAATGTCTGTCAGATATGTGACTAATACTATATCTGAGCTCATTAATGATGAAAAAAGGGAAAATGCCGTGTGGAAACAACAGCTAATTAAAAAAAAAACTCACAGTTAGAGCAGGACCTGCAGTAAAAGAGCATCTTCCCCAGTAGTGGCTGATGTATACTTCTCAAGTGTCCACTTTTTTTGCAGAATGTCCAGATTTTTGCCTTATATTTATGGTCTGATGTTCATCGTGCATACAGCTGCAGTCATTGCAGATGGGTTATCCTGCCATCAGGTGGGTCCTCGGTCGGCCGAATTCCAAAGTCTAGGTCCGGCGTCGGTTGTCGTCGCTTTTTCCCTGACGTCAGTGCGGCAGGGGTATAAAAGAGGCAGCCGACGCCATTTTCTTCTGTCTTTCTTGCCTCGCGGTGCCCAAAGCAGAAGCCGTTCGCAAGTGCCGGTCGGCCAGCTCCTGAGATTTACGAAAGTATTTCAGCCGAAGTCTTCTTTAAAGCTAAGTACCCCGTTGGGGAAACTTTTCTTGCCTCAGACCGATGTCAGACAAAGCTAATAATTGTATTTCTTGTGGGAAGCAAATACCGCATAAGGATTTTCACTCTTTCTGTATACCTTGCTTAGGGCCAGACCACGACGTCTCGGCCTGCCGTTTTTGTGCTAGGTTCAACAAGCGCACTATTAAGCACCGGGCGGAGTTCGCCCTTCATTATTTTTGCAAAAAAATTAATTATATTATGTCGTCGGATACACCGACGCCAGTTTTAAGCAAAAGACGCAAAGACAAGGACCGACATCCGAGGTCTGCACTGAGTACTGAGACCACGCTTAGGCCAACTACCCGTTCTCTGGTTCTCAGCGAGGCGCCTACGCAGCCCCTGACTACCGATGAAACTATTTTTCCGGTGACTTTAGTACCCGAGGTCGCAGGCTCCTCGGTCTCCATTCCCACTGCAGATTCCGACGCCACTCTACGAGGGGAAACTGAAACTGAAAATTTAGTGAGGCCTACCATTTCTGAAGGCGTTTTCAGGCCTACCACCTTCTCTATTAAATCCCTCACTAAATCTAAAGCTGCCATGAAAACTAAAAAACAGGGTCCTCAGACCTCCTCTTAAGGCCCTATGCCTAAAAAACAGATGCTTAAAATGGCTGAGGATTTCATAACTCTCATCAGGGGTTCTCAACCCCCCTCTGACAAAAGACCCATACTGGAGGAAGACTACCCTTCCTCAGACCAGGCTTCTATTACCTCAGACCATTCTGAGGACCAGGATTATGCCTATTCCCCTTTTGAAGACTCTGATGCTGAGGAGTCTATTCCCTCGGTCTCCCCCCCTGAGGACTACTCTTTTGGGAAACCCTGCATACATTGAGGGAGCACTTCCACTGGGAAGGCCAAGATTACTCAGATTCCAAGAAAAGGCTCAGGGAATTTTTACTGCTCCCCCAGCATAGGCCCCTGGCCATCCCTCCTGTTTTAGATATTTTGGATGATGTGTATGCAGAAGCCAGTCTTAATCCAGATTCTTTACCGCCAGCCCCTGTTAAACCAGACAGGTATTACCGGGTTCCTGATTCTCACCAGTTCCTTTACAAAAGCCATACTGCTGACCCAGAAACAATTTCACAGGGTCCCAAGAGAATAAAGGCTTCTACTGCTAAAAACCCTTTACCTTCAGAGAGAGATTCCAGAGCATTAGAAAGGTGGGGGAAAAAGGTGTATACATCCGCCACTTTAACCATGAGGGCATTAAACTGTCAATTTCATATGTTAAAGTACCAACAGTTTTTGTTATCTCAGCTGAAAAGCAAATTGACACAAACAGAACAACCAGATTTGAAAGAGTTGCAGAATTTGTTGCATGGAGCAGAGCAAGTGGGTAAACATACCTTGCAGTGTGGATTTGATGCTCTAGAGGCCTCATGTAGAGCTGCTGTCATGGGGTCTTTCATACGTAGGCATGCTTGGCTCAAAGAGCAAACCTTACCAGATCATGTCAAAGCAAAGTTATTAGATGCACCACTTCAAAAAGATGTATTGTTTGGTGTTAAAGCTGAGGGGGTACTAAAGAAAATGGAGGAAAAAGCCAAATCTATGCAAACAGTGAAAGATTTCTTGCAGGTGCAACCTCCACTCTTCAGCAGAAACTGACCTTCAAAAATTGGTCCTTTCCAGCCATGGACAGACCTCAAAGGGGCAGATACAGACACCCAAGGGGTAGAGGACAGCCTCAAGGATCTTACAGAGCTAGACAGTGGCAAGCACCAACTCCAAGAGGTGGAGAAGACAGATCACAGTCATTCAGAAAACAGACACAATGACTTCTCCCTATGCCTGCCAAACAAAGCTATAATGGCAGCACCTTTGGGCGGAAAACTGGCATTATTTTCAAAAAACTGGCACATTGTTACAAAAGACAAATGGATTCTGGACATTATAGACAGAGGCTACAGGTTCCACTTTCACACCCCTCCAAAAATGAGAGGCTTGCCAAACCTGCCACAAAATCAATGGGCAGAGGCACAAAGACAAATTTCCGCTCTCATGGATATGAAAGCAATTCAAGAGGTACCTGCAAAAGAACAAGGTCAAGGTTTTTATTCCAGACTTTTTCTGGTACCAAGGAAGGACAAAGATTGGAGACCCATCTTAGACCTATCCATCCTAAACACATATCTACAGGTGCCAAAATTCAAGATGCTCACATTACAGCAGCTTCTTCTCATGCTGGGCAAGGAGTCTTGGCTAGTAACGTTGGACCTCAAGGAGGCATACCTGCATGTCCCTATCAGACAAGATTGCAGAAGATACCTCATATTTCTTGCAGGTTCAACCCATTACCAATTCTCTGCATTGCCCTTTGGCTTATCTACTGCGCCCAGAGTGTTTACAAAATGCCTGGCATCAGTAATTGCCTTCTGCAGACAACAAGGAATACAAATCTACCCATATCTGGACGACTGCCTGATCCAAGCGGACAGCAAGAACATTCTATTGCAGCATCTGGCATTTGTAATAAAACTGTTAAACTACCTGGGATACACAGTGAACAAAAAGAAATCAAAACTAATACCTTCTCAACAGATAATTTTCCTGGGTGCCAGCTTAAATACAACCACCCAGATGGCCTACCTCACTCCAGACAAACAAGGGCAACTGTCTCAATACTTCAACAAAATGGCAACTTTCACCAGACTAACTGCAAGGAAAGTCCTGCAGACTCTGGGATTCATGGCATCTTGCATCCTACTAATACCATATGCAAAGCTGCATATGAGGAAACTACAATGGTACCTAAAAAAAATTATGGTCTCAACACAGCCACAGCTTGGAAGCAATTATACCACTCATTCCATGCCTTCAAAAGGAATTTTTGTGGTGAGCTCAAGCATGCCAAAGAAACACAGGTCTCCCTTTCTGTTTACCTCAAGCAACTCAAATCATCACAACGGACGCCTCAGACTACGCCTGGGGAGCACACATGGCAGATCAGTGCATTCAGGGAAGATGGTCCCAAAAAGAGAAGCACCTACACATCAACCAAAAGGAGATGCTAGCCGTGCAAAATGCTCTCATGACCTTCAAAGACCTACTCCATCCAGGCCAGCTATTGATAAGGACAGACAATACCACAGTCATGTGGTACATAAACAAACAGGGGGGAACTCATTCATACCACCTGTGCAGGCAAGCCATGACCCTGTGGAACACAGCACTGGAATTACAAATTCAACTACAGGCACAATTCCTGCCAGGAAAGGAAAACACACTGGCAGACAACTTAAGCAGAAATATGACAGACCCACACGAATGGAAGTTGCATCCTCAAGTCTTCTCAAAGAAAACTCAGGCATGGGGACAGCCAGACATATATCTATTTGCTACCCACAGAAATTACCAGTTGGAAAAATTTGGTTCAAGAACCTATCATCCACAGGCCTGGAAAGTGGACGCACTCTCTTTCAATTGGACAGCATTGACAGTCTATGCCTTCCCGCCTCTTCCTCTACTGACCAAAGTTCTATTAAAGGCCAGAGCAGAGAGTCCAAAAATGATTCTCATTGCTCCAGACTGGCCATGACAGCACTGGTATCCTCTCCTAAAGAGCCTGACACACTCACCACCATGGATCCTACCGCTAGTTCCTTTTCTGTTGTCCCAGCGCAAATACAAAACCCTTCACAGCCATCTCAAAACCCTGAATCTAGCTGCATGGAGAATACCTTAATTTCCCAACAGACACTCCTCTCCAAGGAGGTGCAGGATGTCATCTTGGAGGCCAGAAGACCCTCTACTAGAAAAGCCTACTCCGCCAAATGGAAACGATTTTGTTCCTGGAATCAAGAAAGGGGCCAGAATCCTTGGGTAATAAATATACCTCAAATTTTACAATACCTAGCTGAGATGTTAAACAGTGGCCTTTCATTCTCCTCCATCAAGATCCACACTTCAGCCATTTCTGCACAATACAATACAGATCCTCCTTTATTCTCACATCCTCTATTAAGGCAGTTCCTCAGAGGGGCAAAAAATATAAACCCCCCACGGAAACCACCAGTCCCAGCTTGGGACCTCAACTTCGTATTGGAAAAACTGACCCTGCCTCCCTTTGAGCCGGCTTCTTCAACTGAGCTACAATACTTGTCGTGGAAAACAGCCTTCCTTCTGGCTATTACCTCAGCACGCAGGGTTTCGGAGCTACAGGCCCTCATGGCTGTGCAACCATTCATCATTTTTCATCAGGACAGAGTTTCCTTACGAACCAACCCTACCTTCATGCCAAAGGCAGTATCCAGTGTAGCTTTGAATCAGACTATTCATTTACCTACCTTTTATCCAAATCCACAGAACAAAGGGGAGATACTACTACATTCCTTGGACATTCACAGACAACTTTGTTATTACTTGGGCAGAACAAAGTCATTCAGGAAATCTGAGCAGCTCTTTGTGTCCTATGCTACAGGTGCTCAGGGAAAGGCTATTTCCAAACAGACAATTTCAAAATGGATAGCCCACTGCATATGCTTTTGTTATTCATTTCATGGAAAATCTGTGCCTATATACATCAGATCCCACTCCACCAGGGCTACAGCTACCTCTGCAGCTTTCCTCAGGGGGGGGTCCCTACCAAGGACATTTTGGAAGCAGCTACCTGGAGTTCAGTGCACACTTTCTCCAAGCACTACCACCTTCCACTATACTCTAAATCTAGAGCGGGCTTTGCCACAGCAGTCCTGCAGGGCATCCTAGCCCCTCCTAGTTCCACTTAGTGCCTACCACCCTTACTTAGCTTTGGGATTCTACCCATCTGTAATGACTGCAGCTGTATGCACGTTGAATATAGTACAGTTTTGTACCTACCATAAATGTAGATGTTCGAGTGCTCATACAGCAGCAGTCCAGGTTTCCCTCCCTCCATCCCCTCTTAGGACAGGCCTTATGACAAACACCTTATCATATAACCTTTTTGGGGTATTCTTTTATGGTGTATTTGCTTGCAACTACTGTTTCTGATTTATCAACATTGCATGTTTGCATAACATTATATTTGCCTTCCTTCTGGGTGCACCTGACATCTGGGGCAAGAAAAACTGAAGAAAATGGCGTTGGCTGCCTCTTTTATACCCCTGCCACACTGATGTCAGGGAAGAAGCGACGACAACTGACGCCGGACCTAGACTTTGGAATTCGGCCGACCGAGGATCTGCCTGACGGCAGGATAACCCATCTGTAATGACTGCAGCTGTATGAGCACTCGAACATCTACATTTATGGTAGGTACAAAACTGTACTTTCCTAATAATACTTGTATTTTTTGGCAAATCATTGATATTTGAAGTCACTAAATAATGGCAAATGTTTGAATTTCAGACCTCATATCCCTCAGAAAATGTGTACCAATGCAAAATCTGTTATTCTATAAACTTTTAAGTTGATAAGAGCAATATTTAAAATCTGTCCCCATCTTTGGAACCTTGTCCACCCATTCATTTTGACTTTGTCCAGATTTCTTGTCCTAAGAGATTGAGAGCTATGAAGCTGAGTAATGCAAGAAGAAATCTTGTTGATGTGGCTCAGCACCTTCACACGTACATGAGTGGCAGGATTATAAAAGCAGCTATCTGCAAGCTGCCTGTAAGTAGCAAATTGTTCATCCTGGCACAGCCACCATCAGGAACAACAGTGCTCCTAGTTGCTGTAGCCCCACAAGGGCAGGGCAGAAGGACCTATTGGCCACCACTGAGAATGGTAGTAGGGAGATGGCCCTAGCAGGCACAGCTGCAGGTGTCCCTGGAGGTGTATGTCTGTTGGGGGCTGGTGGTTTATGGTGGAGCCACAGACACTACTGTGGCAACTCAGCAACTGCTTTACAAAATGCAAAATAAATGGAAAGAAACAGTATAACATCCAATATATGTGTGTGCTTATATATATATATATATATATATATATATATATATATATATATATATATATAATGTGTACACACACACACACACACACACATATATATATATATATATATGTATATA
>NC_056745.1:1312109654-1312262154 GCF_019279795.1 Protopterus annectens | reverse complement strand
GTCAACAATAACTTTTTTGTTTGTATAAAATTATGCAAATGCATAGCAGACACATTGGAAAGAGAGGTGTAATGAGGTACTAAGTATGGACCTTTTGAGGGTACATAAAGGGAAGGAAGACTAGGTGGGGTCATGGCAAGCTGGAAACCGACAACTGTATAAACTGAACACAGGAAGAAAGTTACCACAACTGACAGGGGACAGCTGTAACAGAAATGAATATGCTGCCGTTGTCCAATAAAACTTCCAGGCCCATAAACGCTCCAAACAAGTTTATTGAATAAAAACAACCATATGAAAACGTCGACCTAGGTTTCGTCCGTAGTACGAACTTCATCAGAACACCACAAATTGCATCTAAAACTCTTAAATATTGTGCACAAACATGCCTAATGAGCCTGTTGACCAATAAGATGCATCTACAACAATTTAAAATATATTTAAAGCAGCAATGCAACAAATTTAAATTAAGGTGTATGTTAATGCCCAGAGCCATGGACCCCTCTTGTAATAAGAATACTTGGTATTGAACACTAAATGTTTGCCAATATAAGAAATACATATAAAAATAATATGTGTATGTGATTTCCTGAACATACTATAATACAATTAAAACCAACCTATATATATAAAAATATGTTACAAAGTTTATATGTGTGAAACATATTTAATTTTATGTATTTTAATGTTGAGTGGATGTTAATAATTTAAATCTAAAAATAACCAATGTATAAATTAATATTATAAAAAACAAATTAACTAATGTCATGTGTATAAGTTAAGCTATATAATAAATTATTTAGAAGCAAGGGGAAACAATTAAAAACATGTACACATCTATATTCAATAAATAAATAATTGTATATATATGTAAATAAATAATCCACTGATGACTACACAATTTTGTGTTATACATATAATAATATATAAATATATACACACAAATGTGTATATATGTAACCCAAAATTAATACATGTATAAAATACACACATATATAAACCCTATTTTTACATGTGTGTATATACTGTATATAAAAAACAAACACTAAAACACGTATTAAAAATTGTGTATATAACAAGTGCCCTAATGTATAAATGTAACCAACAATCATATAAAGCAACTACATAATAAGATTAAAAATGCGTATGATGTACCACATGATAATGTACATAAAACAACAACAAAACACGACCAATAAGATAAACTGACAAAGCCATACTAACTGCCCTTGATGTTGTTCAACCATAAAATTGGCTTAATGCTTATATATTCGTTCAATCCAGGATGTTGATTAGCATTAAGTAATATCTGCATCCTCAATTCTGACAAGTCTAAATTATATTTAGTAAACTTGCCTTGTACATCTAACTTCTGGTGTGTAACACCAAAAAATCTAAAAGAATGGCTTTCAAATTGATTTATATGTCTGGCCAGGGCACTTGTTAATTTATTATTTCTAATATCCAGTAGATGTTCTTTAACCCTATCTCTAAAATGTCTACAAGTTTTGCCAACATAAAACCCTTCACACTGTTGACAAACAGCAATATAAACAACATTTTTTGTGTAACAATTTATATGCTGGTTAATTCTAATGTTGTGTTTGTTAACAGTCACAACTCCATCAGTATTAATTAAATACTTACACGTTGAACATCTACCGCATTTAAAACTACCCATAGGTTTTTGTGAAGTGTTGTGAATATTAGTATTCAAACCTTCAAATAAATCCTTAAATGAAGTGTCCTTTCTAAAAACATGTTTAACACTCCCCACAAACATTCCCTCAAGTGATTTATCTGTGCTTATAAATTTCCAATTCTTGTTAATAATATTTATAATGCTTGAGGAAATGCCGTTAAATGTGGTAATATACAAGGGGATGTTGTTACAAATAAATTTTCCAACATCCACCGCTTGACTAAGGTGGCTTCCACTAGGAATCATCATGTCGCTATGTAAAATTGCCTTATACATGCCATTGTTTCTTTTGTGTTTCACTTCTTTAGCTATATTGCTACAAAATTCCTGTGGATATCCCCTGTTTAAAAATAGACTAATAATAAATTCAATTTCATGATCAAAGTCCACATCCTCACTGACCATTCTTGCTGCCCTCACCATCTGGCCTTTTACCACAGCTTTCTTCTGATGGTGAGGGTGCCAACTATCAAAATGTAGGTACGAATTTGAGAATGTGGACTTCCTATAAATATTAGACACAAGCTTCTTTTTAACATTATCATAAGTTAAATTGATGTCCAAATAACTAATACTTTTCTTGCTAATAACATATGTGAATTTTAAAAAGGGTACACTATTGTTAAGATAATCTAAAAAGCATTTTAAAACTGTATGTTCTCCATTCCAAATGATAAATAAATCATCTAAAAATCTCCCATAAAACTTAATATATTTAAAATATTCTGAATTAAACACATAATTCAATTCCCAATATGTTAAAACAAAATTAGCAAAACCCGGAGCACACGCTGCTCCCATGGCAATACCACTAACCTGTTTGTAATATGCCCCATCGAAAAATATAAAATTGTTATTAAGTACAATCCCCATTAATTTAACTAAAACATTAATTTTATTCTGGTCATAAATATTAGTGTAATATAATTGTTCTTCTAGCCAATTCAATCCGTTGTCGTGGGGTATAACAGTGTACAAATTACATACATCCAAAGTAATAAAAGTATCCTTGTCTTCAAATGTTATAGTTTTAATTTTACCCAAAAAGTCCCAAGAATCCCTAATAATGTGTGAAAAGGATGCAATTCCGGGTTTGAGATGGTAGTCTAAAAATTGACTAATAAAATGTGTCTTGCTGCGTTTACCATCTACTATTGGTCTAAATTGTAAATTGTCCAAACCCTTGTGTATTTTGGGAATACCAAAAATACCACTAATGACAGGAAAATCATTTTGCAAAAAACGCCATTCATATTCGTCCACTTCTCCCTGAAATAACATATCAAAAAGTGTAGTGTCAATCCTCTTGTGTGCTATATTGATCTCATTTCTGCTAATTTCCCTATACGTATTTTCCACCAACATGGCATTCATATAAGAAATGTAATCATTGTTATCCACTATTACTATGCCACTACCCTTATCGGGTTTCATAATTCTAATATTCTCCGTGGACAAAATCCTGTGGAGGGTTACTTCCTCTTGTTTCGTCAAATTGTTACTGTTGTTAACATCCCTACTATAATGGATGAATGCCTCCCTTATGTCATTCTCAGTCACTTTTTCAAACAATGCTATCTTGTCATGCATAGGTGGATTATAAGTGCTGGGTTTGGACAGTCTATTATTACCATTGTCAATATTACCCCAAGAATTGCTCTGGTAAAGTATTTTTAAATTTAACTTTCGGGTAAATAATTTCAAATCTATAATACTGTTAACAAGGTTACCTCTTTTTTTTGGTACAAAACTAAAACCCTTTGAAAACAATTCTACACAATCTCTGTCGAAAGACTTATTGCTGTAATTGTATAATTTAAAATCACCCTTATTGTTCTCAACAATATTGGGATTAAAAAATAAATAACAATCCCTTTGTCTACTTGTTTCCCCATTTCTATTCAACTGTGTACACACATCAACATTAAGTAATGCGTCAAAACTATGATTGACACGAACGTCAACATTATATACATCCACTGTTTCAACTGAGTGCACTTGTTCAATACATTCATGAATTGTCAAATCATTCAGTGAATCATTTGGGTCAATAGTACTAAATTGTGTATTGACCTCAAAACACTTTGTCATATGTTGGTCAGTATCTAAAGTAATTTGAATTATACTGTCAATACTTTCCCGTTGCATTTCACCTGTGTTCAAAATCAAGTCACTACCACAATCCGGTATAGGTACGTCCACTGATGCGGACGAGTCATCACCCGTATTGTGTAACACTTCAGCGTTGTTGCAAGTGGTACCAAGAGTCTCCTGCTGTGTATTGATACCATACGCTGAAGTATCAGGTATGGCGTTACCACTGTCCATATGAACCATATTAAATAAAGAATATTTAATATCGCAGTCCACCCTTCCCACTAAACCATTCATTGCATTCACTGTATTAACTGAACAACCATTTTCAGTCCCCGTGTGATTAAAACCAATCAACTGTATAGCATCCGAAAAGGAAACAACATCATTGTCAGTAATGATAGAACCCGTAGTTGTCTTCATGGGCATCGTTTCAAAACCAGAAATAGAAGAGAAGGAAGAAAAACGCTTACCCAGTACCTCTAGGTCTTGGACGCCATCGGCTACTTGTGCGCCCCCCACGCGTTTTTTGATTGAAAGTTAACTTTCCTGGTTTTTTCGTATTCTCTCCTTGGTCGTGTTGCCGCATACTCATATTCCTCCTCCTCATCATACTGGTGTTGCTCCATAAGTCTCTTAGATCTCCTGGGCCCTTCACCCTCTCTAGGGCTGCCATAATGCCGTGCTCCACGCGTTTCTGATCGCAAGGGGGAAGTGATGTCATCTAAAACATCCATACGATTATTACCCTCTTCCGGTCTCCCTTCTCTGAGACTGTGTTTTGTGGGTTTGGATTTGGGATATACCAAACCCGATGAGTACACTCTCAAGTCCCTTTTAATTTTTTGCTGTTTCTTGTCGTAAATAACATTACAACTGTAATCAACCTCTTTGATAATATTAGTATAGTTGGTATAATATTGGTCGAATAATAAATCTTGGCTGATAGAGTTATTTAATCGATCCAAATCGGAAATAAGCATATCTATTTTCTTTTCATTGTATGTAATCATTATCTCCATGAGTGCTATACCCATTTTATTAAATAGATCGTGCAGTTCCTTAAGCATGTCAGGCTCGTGTTCACTACCGTTGGGATATCGCCACAGCCTCAACCCTTTGGGAACTAACCCCAACTCAATGTTTTTACGCAAATACCCGTTCTCCATTTGCGTTCTTTTCAATTTAAACATCTTTACTTCAAAAACACGTAGCCAATCACGCATATTACCTTCCTCTCGATTGTTCTCACTATTCATGGACATAGGTTTAGTATTGAAAGAATACTGATTGGACTTCCATGAATCACTGCTCACCGCCTCAGGTTGCACAATAACTCTTTTTGCATGGGCATTAACATACACTTTAACTTTCGTTGCATTGCTGCTTTAAAATTTTAAAATGTTTCATATGCATCCTATTGGTTAACAGGCTCATTAAGTATGTTTGTGCACAATATTTAAAAGGTTTTAGATGTAATTTGTGGTGTTCTGATGAAGTTCGTACAACGGACGAAACCTAGGTCGACGTTTTCATATGGTTGTGTTTTTATTCAATAAACTTGTTTGGAGCGTTTATGGGCCTGGAAGTTTTATTGGACAACGGCAGCATATTCATTTCTGTTACAGCTATCCCCTGTCAGTTGTGGTAACTTTCTTCCTGTGTTCAGTTTATACTGGGGTCATGGCAAGGGCAGGTCCTGGAATTGCGAAAATAAGCTTTTAGTTCATTTTTAAAGTGTGGGAGACTGAACGTAAGTCAAGGGGAAGTTTGTTCCAAGCATGGGCAAGGGAGTGTTTGTAGAGTAGTTTGCCTACTGACCTTTTTGGGTGGTAGACATCATTGTTGGTTAGAAGTACGGAGGGTCCAGGATGAGATGTAGAAGGAGACTAAGGAAGATAGAGATGAACAGAAGGAGGTTTTATAAAGAATAGAGTGTAGCATATGAAATAGATAAGATAGCAGAAATTGGGGAAGTTCAAGCCATTGAAGAGTGTTTAAAGAAATGCAGTGGTGTGAGTTGCATGAAGAGTTAGTAATGAATCTGTCTGTTTTATGGTAAGTCTTTTGGAGTTTGTTTAGAGTGGAGGCCTGGATATTGGTAAGAACCGGGTCAGCATATAAGAGGGAGGGGAGGAGGAGGAGTGCCTGGCCCAGGGTAAGTCTAGATTCAGGGGTTAGGAATTTTTTGTTCCGATATAGCAGACCTAGTTTCTGGTTTGCTTTTTTTATACACTGGAGTATGTGTAGGTTGAACTTTAGTTCATCATCAATAATGACCCCTAGGAGCTTTCTGTGGGTATCAGGTTGGATAGTTGTATTGTTAGAAGATGTAATAAAAAAGGAGGTTTTGTGATGAGAAAGAGAATGGGGAAGGAAAAGTAGGAGTTTGGTCTTTTTGGAGGACGTACTTCTGCATAGCTCCATACTACTACATAGCTTAGCTAAAAATATTACGATACCTCTACTTAGGCCCAGCAATATTTTCTACTCTGTCATCTTAACCAGTTCTGGAAGCTGGTTGATCTAATAACCAGACATCGTCCCCCACCCAAAAAAAATATATATATATCTATATATATATATATATATATATATATATATATATAGATATAGATATATATAGATATATATATATATATATATATATATATATATATATATATATATAGATATATATATATATATATATATATATATATATACACATATAGATATATATGCTCATAGGTTCGTAGGTAGGTACTAGGCTATTGGCCTTAGGGGCCTATACAAGCCTAGCCAAAAAGGTACCCTGGCTTTCGCCACCCAAGAAAATTATTTTCCTGTGCCCCTGTCAAGCAGAGCCACAGAAGTGATCCCCAGGGTGAATTTCCTATTACCCATCCAATCATCAAGATTTTATACAAGCCTAGCCAAAAAGGTACCTTGGTATAATTTATTTATTTATTTATTGTATTTGTTTACCAGGGTGGCCCACTGAGCCAGAAAGTGCCCATTTTCAGTGGAGGCCTGGGGAGAAAAGCTTCACAGTGATATATACAATACATACATTTTGATAAAAACCCAAATGGCAAATACAGCGATTTTTAAACAGTGAACAGAGTTCTTGAGAAAGAAAGAAAGGCAATGCACCTGTATATAAATCTATCTACTGACAGTACAACAAAGTTACTGGTAGAGAAAGAGGCAATATAGTTGTGTTCAAAAATATCTACTGACAGTACATGTACACATGGGTACAGAAGTAGATTATCAACCAAGGAACAAAGGTGAAGTTTTAGAAGGTAGTAAAGGATGGAGGAAGGAAATGTGGGAGGTAGTAGGGAAGAGGCAAAGTCAGGTATGCAAGGAGGGGAGGGACAAATTCAGGTTATGGGCATATAAATATATATATATATATATATATATATATATATATATATATATATATAGTAAATAACATGTATGCCCAGCTTTGTAATTATATTCAAAACTATTCCCTCACTCTGTAGGTATCACATGGCGTCTGGACTGGTCAAAGTACCACCATTGCACCATGGATCCTTAATGATGACCTACTACTTAACATGGACAAAAGTAGCCATAGCGGCTCTGTCATTATTGACCTGTCTAAACGTTTCAAATGTCTAGACAACACTCTCTTACAAAGATGTCCTACTTGCTGCTGGTATTAGACAAAATGCAGGCTACTGGTTTTAACAGCTATCTCACTGATAGGCCGCTTGACATTAACATAAGTTCTGCTTCTTCAAAACAAGCCCCTCAAAGTCTCTATTTATGTACCCTTCCTGTTCTTCGTCTACAGTAACAAATTTCCCACTGACGTACTGCTCAATCTTTTCATAGTATTATATACAGATGACATGGACATTTGTAGATCTGATCTAGCTCAGCCTATCTTTAAAAAAAAAACTTGAATAAAGATATGCAGTCAGTTTATTAACACTTATCTTTCTCTATATACTAAAAAAAAAAATAAGAAACTAAGGCCTTGGTCTTTACAACTATACAAATGATTTGTTCAGTCCCCATAAAATAACAACCATAACCAAGCCATTAAAACTACCCTATATTTCAAACACGCAAGTCTATACCTACTTCAAAATTTACCTTCACCTATCACTGTCAACTAACTAAAAAATACATCAGTTTCTAGTTAGACATGGACATTTTCTCATTTCCTGTCTCTGGAAGCGTAAACAGCTTTTGATGAAAGTATCCATTGTCATAATTCAAATATGCCTGTTCAATAAAATCTTCTGCATGCAAAATGAACCTTAACTCCCTTTAGACTACTACACATAGAATCTGTATATCTATAACTTCAGCCCTGCCCAACATAAAACACAACTGCCCACTACGTAGGCCAAATGCCTGCCAGTCCTACAGAAGGATAACCTACTGGAAAGCTCCCTGCCTGCTCTTTAAATTAAAAAAAAAAGGAGACTGTCACAGACTAACAAACTGCAGCTTCTGGTCCCCTCCCACTACTGGCCCAAGCTCTTCCCATGTCCAACAATAAAATTCACTGCAGTAATCACAAATTTTCTGTTCTAGGGACAAAACTGTGGGAGTCATTCCCCTTCAAAATAAAAAAAATAATAATATGATACACTTTCTTAGAATTTCATAAGGCATTCACACCATATCTACTCAATGTAGCTCAAGGAATCTGCTCTATTAATAAAGCACAATTTAGCCATTTATTTCCCCAGAACAAATTAATTCTCTACCCATACTTATCTGTTTTTGTTGACTTTTCTCTCACTTCTTCTCTTTATATTTATTTTAATACATCAAAGTAAGAATAACTGTCTTGTGCTTTGCAGACATCTATTTATCTGAAGCGCCTAAATCAGTCCATAAGTTACAGTTGTTAAGCAATCCACCAATGCTTATCTATCACACTATACTGTTACCATGTAGATATTTGTAAGCCATACGGTTTACTTAGCAATTCCTTTAACTGTCACTTTACTCTGTACTGATTGTTAAATGCATTAATAGTTTTCTGCTGAACATAAGTACCACTATCTCCTCTGCTATGCCTCTCATGAGCTTCTTGTTTCATGTGGAGCTGTTGAGTACATCATCACTTGTTTGTAAGATGTCGGTTTTAAGATCCCAGAGACGTTTATAGAATCCTTAACATCGTGGACTGAAGACCCATTTTCTCTAGGTTGCTGACTATATTGTATACCTCTGTGCAAGACCTTGTGTAGGGGATTTATGAATCGGACCTAAGATGATTAGCTGTTCAAAACTGAGAAAGCAGAGTTCTTAACTTTATAAACCAATACAGTTGTTCCTTTTATGAACAGAAAGTTCAAGATTACATTTTAACATGTTGTAGGAAAAGACAATCATTTTTAAGAGTACCAAACAAGATGACTTCTGTGTTTGCCAACTGTTCCGATACCAGGCAGACAAACTCTGTGTGTGTGTGTGTGTGTGTGTGTGTGTGTGTGTGTGTGTGTGTGTGTGTGTGTGTGTGTGTGTGTGTGTCTGTGTCTGGAGGTGTAGAAAGGGTAGAATCATATCACGTGTCATACTCAGATGTACACATATATAATAAACTTACTTTTATATTATTGAATATAGTCAAGAAATCTGCTCAGATTTGAAAGAAATCTTGCCAGAAAAGTTTGTTAAAAAGTAGGGCTCTGATGTCACAAATGATGGCAATTCTCTGCTTCTCTACTGGTCCCTCATGGAGTGTCAAGCAAGATGGTCAAGTACTGTTCTTTGGCACTGATGACTAGGGCCATCTATCCCTGATACAGTGCACAGAATATGGGCATTTTTGGGTGAGGTTATTAACCTATTAGGGACATGTAACTTACATTAATTTTTGGGTGAGGCTATTAACCTATTAGGGACATGTAACTTACATTAATTTTTGGGTGAGGTTATTAACCTATTAGGGACATGTAACTTACATTAATTTTTTGGGTGAGGTTATTAACCTATTAGGGACATGTAACTTACATTAATTTTTTGGGTGAGGTTATTAACCTATTAGGGACATGTAACTTACATTAATTTTTGGGTGAGGTTATTAACCTATTAGGGACATGTAACTTACATTAATTTTTGGGTGAGGTTATTAACCTATTAGGGACATGTAACTTACATTAATTTTTGGGTGAGGTTATTAACCTATTAGGGACATGTAACTTACATTAATTTTTGGGTGAGGTTATTAACCTATTAGGGACATGTAACTTACATTAATTTTTGGGTGAGGTTATTAACCTATTAGGGACATGTAACTTACATTAATTTTTTGGGTGAGGTTATTAACCTATTAGGGACATGTAACTTACATTAATTTTTTGGGTGAGGTTATTAACCTATTAGGGACATGTAACTTACATTAATTTTTTGGGTGAGGTTATTAACCTATTAGGGACATGTAACTTACATTAATTTTTTGCATTATCTAGCTTGTTTGACAGTGTTTTATTGGCAAGTCAAATAGATTGCATCTTTATAATAAAAATGGCAGCAAAAAAGTACTAACAAACACGTTGTCTAAAGTAGATTCGTATCTGATCCTGAGTAATGCTTTTTAATATATTTTTAACAAAATATTATGTATTGCATGCCCATATCCCATAGCAGTTTGTTGTCCAAATGCAGTTTATCATATTTATAAATTAAAATTATCCTCCATATACAGTAAAAAGCAACCATAGGACTTAAAGAACAATTTTTTCTCCAAACATCTTTATTAAATTTATACATATGGCAAAGTTTACATCAGACACCACTGAAACAACTGTAGATGTAAACATTATATATCACGTATAAACCATCCAATTATTGTCAGTTAAGTATTATGTAGCTCATTCAAATCCTGCCTCTTAAACCTCGTTCCTGCTCTGCATATATTGTTCCCACAATTCCCAATTTTCCAATGTAGTTTGCTCCTTCTCTTTTGTAAAGATTTAAATTCCAGTTGTTTTGTCTCTGTTATTATATTCACTACTTCTAGTAAAGTTAGTGTAAACTTTGAGTTCCGTTTTCTAGTAATTGCTTTTTAGGCAGCCACCATAATTAAACTCAGCAAGGCTTTACTATGTCTAAGCAATTCCGATTTTATTTTTATTTGTTTTACATTTGTTTATTGGGTAGTGTCTGACTCGGCTAGCAGCCCATTTTCAGCGGAGACCTGAGGAGAAAAACTTCAAAACAGATAACAAATAAGTAACAAATGCAGAGTTACATAGATGATCATTATAATACATTATAAACATTGTAAAACAATAAAATGAGAAATAATACATCATAGTAACAAACCTGAAACATGTATACCACAGAAAAATCTTGTTACCTGGGTGAAAACTTGAGATAGAAACAGTGAGTGTGTCTAATGAAGAGATATAAGTAACATGTAGAGTTTCAGAGAGAGTAGACAAAGATAAAATATATGAAGTACTGAAAGTAAAAATCAAATCATTCTGTAACATGGCTCAAAAAATCATCTCCCCAGTCAGTCAAATAATCTGTTCACTCAGAATCTCTGATAGCGGGGTCCACAGGGAATCCTAAAAGTCCACCAGCTCATCACACCTCCTAAAAATATGTTCCCAGCTACCTCTTTCTTGCCTGTCACACCTCCAAAATTTGCTCTCCACTTGAGGAAAAATTCTTTAAAGTCTACTTGGGGTATAAAAATACCTATGTAAACACACAGGCAAAGATCCTAAATCTTCTATACTTTGTTGCATATTTGGTAGATATACATATATCGCCCCATTGTCTACTTGTGAATTATTTATCCAATCTCTCTTCACAATCCTTTCTAAGCTCCTCTGACTGATTCTTATAATTATAATGCAATATTTTATATGGTTTTACTAATTATTTATTTTTTAATGGCAGCTTCTGTTCTAGATTCTCTACCAGTGCTGATCTTTCATTTAGGAACCCTCTATTTCTTTCTCTTTGCCTATACCCTGATATCAATCCTTGATGGGGAAGACAGTCTCTAACCTGTAGTCCAAATAAGTTCTTGGCCTTTTTCCATTCTATTAGCTTTCCCTTTCTAGTTATTCCTTGGTTCCTTTTCCCAGTTTTCTCCAATAAATTCCAGCCCCCCTCTTGCCTATTATCTATATCCCTAACCACAGTCAACCCTATCGGCAAGATCTCTTTTCTCCATTCTTGTGATGGTTTGGTTCTTAGAATACTCCATGCTATTTTATGAAAACTATGTATGCTTTTGGTTGTTCTCCTTTAGAGTCTGCATCTAAAATCCCAGTCTCTCCTTATTTCTTGAGCTTCCTCCCTGTGTCAGCATCATTCTTTCCACTTTGAATTATAGTTTTCTGTTTGTGCTACGTATAGTGTTCTGCTTGTGCTATGTGTAAGAGGCTTAACTGTGTTGCTCTAAAATACCCCCTCAAATTAGGTAATCCTAGTCCATCTTGTTCTGTTGGTAGAATCAGCTTATCCCACTTGATCCTTATTGTCTTCCATTCCCAGATAAGATCCTTCAACTCTTTTTTAATTGTTATCCACAACTTCTCCACCGGGTGATAAAAGTATGCCTGACCTGTCTATAAGATTAAAGTGACTAAAACATTTTAATGGGCTATATTAGAAGATCGAATGTCTAGGTGATCAAACACCTAAACATCGATCTTCTAATATTGAAAGCAAAAAATGGCGAATGGCCGATTTAACATAGGGAAAGAGTTCCCTTGGCCGTTCACTGAATTTTGCCATTTCCGTACTGTTGAGTGATCTCGGAGTTGGTATATTTAGTTAGGGGGGTGTGGGGATAAAGCCCCCCCACTTAGTTTGGATGTAAAGATTTTTTTTTTACTGGCCGACGTGCGTGTTTCCCTGGGGGGTTCGATATTCTTTTATTCGATATTAGAAGATCGTTGTTTAGGTGTTCGATCACCTAAACATTCAATCTTCTAATATAGACCCTATTTTAATGGCTTGTGACTTAGTAACCATATAACGAAACTTCCAGTTTCTCAATTTTTGTATTATCTTCTGTTTAGTCTCTTCCCAAATATCATTAGCTGCCACCACAGAATCATTTTTAATCCATACTGCTAAGTACTTATTTTATCATGTCCCCATAAATGTGGATATTGTTGAACCAATCCGTGTGTGGGTACATAATCTACCGCTATTGCCTTTGTTTTAGCTTCATTAATTTTGTATCCCGGGAAGATTTGAAACTGTCTTAAAGTATTCCACAGCATGGTAATGCCCCTTTCTGGCTTTGTCATATATAAAATAATATCATCTACAAATAGAGCTAGCTTTTCCTGACTACCATACCAATTATTAACTTGAATCTCTGATTCCTTTTTTTCTTTGCCAGTGGTTGTAAATATAATGCAAACAACAAAGGGGAAAGCAGACAACCATGCCTAGTTCCTCTACTCAACAGAAATTATCGAAGAGGACCCCACCCACTTTAATTTGTGCCTCTCATCCCTCATTTATTCTTCTAAGCAACCTTATAATTGTATCAGAGAAAGCAAATGCTTCGATTGCCCTGCTCACAAATTCCCAGTCTACTCTGTCAAATGCTTTCTCTGCATCAAGACCCACCAATAAAGGTGGTACTTTCTTACATTCTACTTCTCTCTGGATCATCAATGTTCTGTTAATATTGCCAAATGTTTGCCTCCCCTCCACAAAACCACACTGATCCATATCTATCAATGTTGGTATCACTTTTGCCATTTTTTTAGCCATTATAGACATAAACACATTATTATCATAGTTTAGTATTGAAATAGTACTGGAGCCGATGGATCGTTACCCTGTTTAGGTATTACCATTATCACTGCCTTCTTCCAGGATGCTGGTACTTCTCCCAGATCTTTATCAGTTTTTTCCCTCCTAACTTCCAGACTTCCACAGGAATACCATCTCTTCCCGGGGACTTTCCTGTAGATTGGTTATACATAGCCATTTTTATCTCATCCCTTCCTATCTTAACTGTTAGTAATTGAGCCTCATCTACCTCTAACCTTGGCATATTTAATTCTTCCATAAACATTCCCATTTGTACCTTTATTGATTTCCTTATTTCTCTGCTTTATACAAATTTTGTCAGTGTGATAAAAGGTATGGACTGCATCCTACAAGGAATGGGTTGTACGATAATGTATGATGTATGATGAAATTAGCATTTAAGTTATTTGCACCTATGAAAGACTTTCTGCAAGCCCCACAATCTCAGTAAAACACCCACTTATTGTTATGAACTCAACAAGGATGCCTGGCCTTCTATTAGGCAAGAGACTAACATCCACTCCCCACACCAAACAAATAATGTGGCAAGTCCCCTTTCATTCTATGTTAATAAATATGCCCACTTCCCACTATTATAAGCTATAGATCTCCTGATGTTAATGCCAAGAAAAAAGTAGTAGTACCCTACCCCACCCCCAGTTATAGCACTTAATTCTAGCTAAAACACAGACCTTCTTCAGACCAAAGTCATTAAATCTAATGCTTAATAATTCAGTCCAGCTACAGAGAACACCACTCCATACCACTATAGTTCAATAATTGGTTTACTGTTTTTGTCTGAGTTACCCTCGTTCTAATCTCCCTATCCTTCAAAACATTATGCTACAGTCACTTCCAACCCTTGAATTGAAATTCCAGTCGTGATCAAATGCTTTTTCTCTGATCTTCCAGTGATGAATTTACTTTCATTGAATCACCCACTATTGTCGAATCACCCACTCTCATTGACTCCTCCAATCTCATTGAATCACCCACTCTTGTCAAATCGCACACTCTCATTGAATCGCCCACTTTCACTGAATCCCCCACTGTACTTACACCACTTTTTATTGAGCCCTTGTGAGGTAAAGCATTCTATAAGTCATGAACAACAGCTAGGAACATGATACTTCATGAATTAGAAAAATGAAAGCATACCCAGTTTTCAAGTTCAGACTCCTAAAACATATGAGGAAAGAACATAAATGTACTTGTTTTGACAATAGATGAAGTTGTATTCTTACACATTGTGATATGCGGTACCAGTGTTTATGCTGCATTGTTTATATAGTTTTAGGAATGTGTGTTATAACTGCAAATTTACTTAATATGTTGCTACAAATAAGTATCTACTACAACATGCTGTTGATGCTATGTTGTAATTACCTGTTAATCTCACTTAATTTTAAGATAATTTTGTAGTTTATTTTGCTTGTATTGCGGTTGAACATGTGATTGGAACTGGCCCACTTACTTAGTTAATAAAATGCAATAAACAACTAAATGTTTTTTTCCAGTAATGCATCCCCTGTCATCTCCTTTTTGTCAAGCCCCTGACCATGTTTTCCTTAAAAAAAATCCTTTCCAACTCATATTTCTTGGCTTGTTCCCTATGTTTATAGATGTCAAGTTCTCAGTGTTTTTTTCAAGAAATGTGGTAGAATTCCTGCTATGACAAAACAGAAAGAAGTGAGCTTTGAAAGGACTATGACAAGATCATTGCAGGCCCAGTCTTATGTAAGCAACTTAAGACATCACTATTCCATCAATAGAAGAATGTTTACATATTGGGCAGGAAAGCCCTCATGCCACTCTTTGTGTGACATGATAATCCCTTCCATTTCAGTTCTGCCGTGCCTGTTGTACCGAATTATCTCCCCACCCATTTTGTTGCATTTACCTGGTGTTAGCCACGACCTTCCACAAGCTACCTTTAAAAACAACTGTATGCATTTTGCATGTATATTTCTCTCACCCTCAATGCTAATGCACTTTGCACTGCATCTAAATTATTTTTGTGAATGTGCCTTCTGATTATCAAGTCACCACAGTAAGACAGTCTCCATTCATTCCACTGCTCCTGGGATTTCATCCAGAGCGAAGATGAGAGCTCATGGGCAGGCATCATTCAGGCAGACATATGTTTTAGGATAGATGAACTGCATCACTGTGGTGGCCCACTCTGACTCGCCCATGTGAATGTGAACTTCTGCATAGTTAATATGAAGGCTATCGTCCACTGCTGTCTTGGTGATACTAATGCCTGCTCCAGGAGTACTCTCCACCCATCAATCCTTCCAGAAGGGCTTGTCTGTACTCCCTGCTAATGCCATCAAGTTCTAAAGCCACCAGTCAAACTTCAGACACGTGTAGTAGTCAGGGCCTCACCTCTACATGCCACATGTGTTAGCTTTATGTGTGTGTGCATGAGGGGGGTATGATGTTGTAATTCAGCAAGCATTGTTAGTCTGTATCTGTATAAACCATGTAAACATATTACTTAGTAGGTAGCCCCTTACTCAATGCATATCTCATTGATGAACCGCTCCTTCTTAAGTACTTAAGCTGAAGGTTAAGGTCAGTGTAAGAATGCTGTAAACTAGCATGCAAAGTGTCTGTGGCAAAAAAGGTGGTAAACCCTAAATGTTATAAACAGCAATTGATATACAAAACATTATCATGTTGGCAGTATTCAGTATTTTCAAGAAAAACACATAGGTTCATAAGTTAATACTAGGCTGTCACCAGGGTCTTTACATTCCTAGCCATACATCCCAACCCAGTTCTGTCCCCTAGATGTTCTTCGTGTTTCACTGTTGCAGTCATCACATTTGGGTTATTCCTGCCAGGGTAGCCTTCAGTCAGCTCAAATACCAGAGGCTTAGTATTTCTACGTCAGTTGCCGTCACTCCAGGACTGACGTCAGGTTGTCAGTGTTATAAATTGAGGCAGTCGATGCCATTACATCAGTCTTTCTTGCTGAGGAGCCCGAAGCAGAAGCAGTTCGCACGAGTGCCAGTCAGCTGCTACCTGGGTTTTTCATTTCCGAAATTGAAGTTGAAGTCTTCTAAAGCTAAGTACCCCGTTGGGATCCTTTTTTCTTGCTCTAACCGATGTCAGAAAAAGTTAACAATTGTCTTGCCTGTGGAAAGTAAATACCACACCAAGATTTTCATTCCTACTGCATCACTTGCTTCGGCCCAGACCACGACGTCCTCCACTGTTGCTTTTGTGCTCTGCTCAATGCCAGAACTATACGTCATCAGGCCCTTATTGTAGCTAGATATTTTTGCAATCAGTCCTTGAATTCCAATATGGCTTTGGTAAGCCATGCGACAGCAGATCTTCCAAAAAAAAACATAAAGATAAAGACAGAGACAGACTGCACAGGTCCAAAACTGCTGAGGATGCTTCCATTAAGCTAGTCGTCAGTTCTCCAGTCCTCGGTGAGGCTCTTTCACAGCCCTTGATGCCCGCTTCTGTGATTCACAGGCTGCTACCGAGACCCTTTCAGTGTCCAGTATGCTGCGAGACTCTTCATCGACTAAGGATCCTGCAGATGTCTCTACCTTGGATGGGTCCGGAGCTGCTGAGCAGGTACCGGCTTCTGAGGAAGTACTTTGCACTACCGTTTCTCGACACAGGCTGACGACTTCTTTTGCATCTATTGTTCTTTCAAAAACTACCAAGTTTCTAAGGCCCAGGGTACGAACCACACCCAAGAAACCGACGACCCAATCTCAGGCACCTGCTTCCTTGCCTCAGTCTCAGATGCTTAAAATGGCGGAAGACCTTATAATGCTTATCAGGGGAAGCCAGGCTACCCCTTCCAAAATAAAGAGATTTGTCCCCAGTAGTTTTATCTGAACAGGAGTCCGATGACTCTGATGCATCTGATTATGAAGATATGCAACTCCTCTCAGCTTATGAGGATTCTGATGCAGAGGAATCCATCCCTTCAGCCTCTCCACCCAAGGACTTTTCCTTTGGGGAAACCCTACATACCTTAAGGGAACATTTCCAATGGGAATGTCAGGACTACCCTCAGTCAAAAAAGAGACTTAGGGAATTCCTAGATCTTCCACAGCACAGACCTCTGACCATTCCTCCTGGATGTTGTGGATGATGTTTTTATGAAATCCAGTTTGACTCCTGGCACCCCCCCCCCCCCTCCTGCTCCCAGTAAACCAGACAGGTACTATAGAGTCCCTGACTCTCACAAATTTCTATTCAAAAATCCACTGCTGACCCTGAGGTTATCTCTCAAGGACCTAAAGTAATTAAAGCAACTTCTGCTAAGAATCCCAACCTCTCAGATAGGGATTCCCGAGCATTAGACAGATAGGGTAAAAAAGTATACACCTCTGCTACTCTTGCTATTAGAGCACTACATTGTTAGTTCCATATGCTGAAATATCAACAACATACCATGGAACTCTTCAAGCAAAAAATATCTTCCTTTCCTGCTTGTGCAGAAAATAAGAGTTACAAGAGTTAATGCATTCTGCAAGTCAAGTAACTAAGCACACCTTACAATGTGGTTTTGACACCCTAGAAGCATCTTGCAGGCAGCAGTCACTGGTTCTGTCCTTAGAAGGCATGCTTGGCTAAAGGAACGGCCTTTGCCAGACCATGTCAAATCCAAATTATTGGATGCACCACAGAACAAAGACAACTTATTTGGCACCAAGGCAGAGGAGGTCTTAAAAAAGGATGGAAGAAAAAGCTAAATCTATGTAGACAATTAAAAACTTCTTGCAGGTCCAGCCACCAAGGTTCGGTAGGCATTGCCCCTCCAAGCACTGGTCTTT
Source organism: Protopterus annectens (assembly GCF_019279795.1). NCBI lineage: Eukaryota > Metazoa > Chordata > Ceratodontiformes > Protopteridae > Protopterus > Protopterus annectens. The sequence continues at coordinate 1,312,243,773 of NC_056745.1, read as the reverse complement.
TCCTGCCCCCTCAAGGTCAGCTCAGCCCAGACCCCAGCGAAGCAGGCCCCCCAGACAGCAGCCCCAGGGAATGCAGAGATCTGTGCAATGGAGTTCCTCCTCTTCAAAACCAGGGAGTGCTAAGCCACGCCCTCATGGTAAGAACTCACAATGACTTCACGCTTCCACCCCCTCCCTCTGCCCACCTGCTCTTACCCCTAGGAGGAAAACTCTCCTTCCACGCAAGCACCTGGGCCACCATTACCAAAGACCACTGGGTCCTCCATATAGTGTCCCAGGGATACATATTTTATTTCCACACTCTACCAACCTCAAAAGGGTTCCCAGATCTTCCCCCAAACCAGTGGGCAGAGGCCAAAAAGCAAGTCCTTTCCCTGCTCGCATTGAGGGCAATAGAGCAAGCTCCTGCAGAACAGGTTTGCCAAGGTTTCTACTCCAGACTCTTCTTGGTGCCCAGAAAAGAAGGCACCTGGTGCCCCATCCTTATCTATCCATTCTAAACACTTTCCTGGTGATACCAAAATTCAAAATGCTCACCCTCCAGCAACTTCTACCTATGCTCTCCAAGGATGCTTGGTTAGCCACCCTAGACCTAAAAGAGGCCTACCTACAAACCCAATCAGGGAATCTTGCAGGAACTATCTCCGTTTCAGGCCGGGATTACTGCACTTTCAGTTCTCTGCACTTCCCTTTGGCTTATCCACTGCTCCCAGAGTTTTAACAAAATGCCTGGCTCCTGCCATTGCTTTTTGCAGACAAAAAAATATTCAAATTTCCCATACTTAGATGGCTGCCTGATTCAGGCAGACAGTCAGGAAAAGCTGCTAAAGCAAATGACCTTTGTAAAGGACCTACTGATCTCCCTGGGGTATACTATCAATGAAAAGAAATCCAAACTAGTACCCACGCAAAAAATTGTATTCCTGGGAGCAAGCCTGGACATGGCATCCAAGATGACATTCCTTACACTAGAAAAACAAACCTACCTGACAACCTACTTCTCTCAACTAGCCACCAAAACCCAGTTATCCGCAAGGAAAATCCTGCAAGCTTTGGAGTTCATGGCTTCTTGCATTCTACTCATTCCATATGCCAGACTGCATATGAGGAAACTACAAAAGTACATAAAAAGCCTTTGGTGTCAACACTCCCAAGACCTGGAAACTCTTATACCAATGATACCTTGCTTAAGGAAAGATTTCCTTTCGTGGGCAGCAGCATGCATCCACAACAAGGGACTACCCTTCTCACAAACCCACACCTCCCAGACCCTTACCATAGATGTATCAGACTATGTCTGGGATGCACACGTGGACGACAGGTGCATTCAGGGCCAATGGAGCCCAAACCAAATACATCTGCACAGCAACCAAAAAGAGATGTTAGCTGTTCAGCAAGCTCTGACAGCCTTCAGACTCCTACTCTCCCCGGGGCCTCTACTGATCAAAACAGATAACATCACTGTGATGTGGTATATCAACAAGCAGGAAGGGGCTCACTCATACCCTCTGTGCAGGCTCACCATGACCCTTTGGCACACAGCCTCAGCCATGCAACTACACCTGCTAGCACAATTCCTGCCAGGCTCTCTAAACTCTCTGGCAGACAACTTAAGCAGAAATCTTCTGGACCCACATGAGTTGCAGCTAGACCAAAGAACTTTCACCCTTGTAATCCAGAAATGGGGCACCCCAAAGGTCGACCTCTTTGTTTCCCACTCCAACCATCAGCTCAGCAAATTCTGCACCAGAGAAACTCACAGCAAGGCCAGGAAAGTGCATGCTGTATCCTTCCAGTGGGTCAACCTCTTGGTCTATGCATTCCCCCCTCTACTGCTCATTAGAAGGGTACTGTTCAAAATAAGGGAGGAAAAACCAAGGACAATCCTGATTGCCCCCGACTGGCCATGCCAGCACTGGTACCCTCTGCTGCAAAGCCTGTTACCACTGCCACCATGGCATCTCCCTCAGATCCCAACACTCCTGACCCAGAGGAATGGAGAATTTATGAATCCCCAATTGCAGACCTTCAATCTGGCAGCATGGCTTATTCCCTGACTACTGCACAAGTTGCCAATCTAACCAAACAAGTTCTAGATGTTAGACATGAGGCCAGACACCCTAGCACTAGAAAGTCTTATGCTGACAAGAGGAAAAGGTTTTGCACCTGGATCCAGGCTAACGGAGCCGGAACTGCACAGCCCTCCCTACCTCTCATCCTAGATTACCTGGCTGACCTATTACACAGGGGTCTATCCTTCTATTCCATTAAACTTCATGCCTCCACCATCTCTGCTCATTTCAGCACAGAGCCACCTCTTTTCTCTCACCCTCTAATCAAACCGTTCCTAAGAGGGGCTAATAACTTGAGGCCACACAGAAGAGCACCTACCCCAGCTTGGGACCTTAACTTTGTTTTGGAAAAACTCACCCTGCCCCCCCTTTGAACCAGCAGTGTCAGCAGAGTTAAAGTTCCTCTCTTGGAAGGCAGCCTTGCTTCTGGCCATCACTTCAGCTAGAAGAGTATCCGAGCTACAAGCACTAATGGCTGTAGAGCCCTTCATCATGTTCCATGCTGACAGGGTCTCCTTCAGGACTAACCAATCCTTCATGCCAAAAGTGGTGTCCAGTGTGGCTCTCAACCAATCCATTCATTTGCCCACCTTTTTCCCTAACCCACAAAACAAGGGGGAAAGGATTCTGCACTCTCTAGATGTGCACAGACAGCTCAGATTCTATCTAGACAGGACTAAATCATTTAGGAAGACTGATCAATTCTTAGTCAGCTTTGCTACAGGAGCAGAGGGCAAGGCCATATCCAAACAAACCATTTCCAAATGGATAGCACACTGCATCCATTTCTGCTACAAGCAGCACGGGAAACCTCCCCCCAAGGGGTTCAGGACACATTCTACCAGAGCAACCTCCACCTCTGCAGCTTTCCTTAGAGAGGTCCTCACCAGGGACATCCTGGAGGCTGCAACATGGACATCTGTTCATACCTTCACCAAGCATTACCACCTGCCTGTCTTCTCCAAATCTAGGGCAGGCTTTGCCACAGCCGTCTTACAGGACATCCTAGCCAGCTCCCAGTCTATGTTAACTGCCTCCACCCTTTTCTTCAGCTTTGGGAATCAACCCAAATGTGATGACTGCAACAGTGAAACACGAAGAACATAGTACAGTTGTGTACACTTACCATAAATGTAGATGTTCGAGTGTGTTCACTGTTGCAGTCCTGGTTTCCCTCCCTCCATCCCCCTTGTCTCTCAGTTTCTCTCTCTCTCTCTCTCTCTCTATCCTTACAAAGATGTTTTGGCATTTACTTTCTACTGGTGATGTTCTTCCACCATAACCTAGCTCCCTCTTAGGGGCTCCTGACAGTTAGGGCAAGAAAAACTGATGTAATGGCGTTGGCTGCCTCAATTTATAACACTGATCCCTCATAAAGTCATCTAAGGCCAGCTTCGAAAAAAAAATTGCACAAAACGCTAAAGATAATCACAAGGCCTTCTTTAGTTATGTCAAGAACCTGGGTGGCAACTCCCAGATATGCTCTGAGTTAATACAAAAATGACAAAAAATACACTGAACCCACAGACATTGCCAACATCCTGGCAGACAGGTTCAGTGATAACCCCCCCCCCCCCAAAAGAGCAAATGTCTATCCCATCAGAGTGTAGCCTCCCTGACATCACAGATGCACAGGTGAGAGCTGCCCTCTCCAAACCAAAAAACACAGCATCAATGGGACCGGACGGTGTCCCAGGCTGCGTCTTACACAAGCTCCAAGAAGAACTAAACCCTCACATAAAGTCACTGTTCAGTCTCAGCCTTACTACAGGATATGTACCCAAGGAATGGCGTACAGCAACAGTGGTTCCGCTCCACAAAGGTGGTGCCACAACAGACCCCGGGAACTATCGCCCTATAAGCCTGACTAGCCTGGTCTGCAAAGCTATGGAGCGTATCATCATGGAACTCATAAACAATGACATTGGGGACCTCCAGACACTGGATCCTACCCAATTCGGTTTTGTTAAGGACAGATCTTGCCTCTTGAACCTGGTCGACTTCTTCGAAACAGTTACAAAGGCCATAGATGAAGGAAAGGTAGTCCACACTGCCTACATAGACCTCGCAAAACCCTTCGACACAATACCCCACTCGGGAATCATAAATAAGCTCACCAGCTTAAATATTAACCCCTATGTCACAAGATGGGTTGCAAACTGGCTCAGGGATAGAACCCACATGGTCAGAATCGCAGGTGCCATGTCAGACTCAAAACCAGTTACAAGTGGCGTCCCACAAGGCTCAGTCCTGGGACCTCTCTTGTTCGGTATATATTTCTCTGAGGTACAGGCTAACACGAGAGGACTTTGGCTGACCAAGTTCACAGATGACTGCAAACTGGGAGCCATAATCGAATCTCCGGCTGACACAAGCATCCTCCAAAAGGATCTCACAGAGATGGATAACTGGTACCAAAACCATGGCCTAAAGCTAAATGCCAAAAAGTGCATAGTCATCCCCTTTGGAAAAAATAAAGTGCCCACAAATTACCACATAGGTGGTAATCCATTAAGTACAGAAGTAGTAATTAGGTATTTGGGGACCCATGTAGATAGTAACCTCTCCTTTGACAATCACGTTGCCAAAGTGGTTAGAAAGACCTTCTATATAGCCCACCTTATCATGAAAGGGTTCACATCTAGATCAAGAGAGGTCATTGTGCCTCTCTACTCATCACTCATCAGGCCCATAATTGAATACAATGCCCCATTTGGGATGTACCTTACCTGACACCTGCAGCAACTGGAAAGACCCCAAAAGTACCTCACCAAGCGGATCAATGGTCTCAAACAGATGCCCTATGCAGTTCAGCTAAAGAAACTCCAGCTCTGCTCAGTTGCTTACCGCCTACTCAGAGGCGATCTGTGCTTGACGTATAAAGCCATGTCCAACCCAGAACTAATGGACATGCTACACCTCAAGAAATCCAAATCCCTTAGAGCTACACGCTCCAGGGACTTAAACCTCAGCACAGAAATAAATAGGACGTGCTGGAGGGACAGATTCATATCCCAGAGGCTCCCCTCACTCTGGAACAAAATCCCAATCCATGTTAGGCTGAGCCCCTCACTGACCCTCTTCAAGAGAAATCTTGACGAGTGGATGGGAGATCGTAAGTTTACCCCCGGGATCTCTTCTGTGTCCCTGCTAGACAGAGGCACAGTAAGATAACCTTAAAAGGGCTATCTTCTGTGACTACAAACAAGGGGCACAGTTAACTAATCTAAAAGGGTGGAGAAAGCCAAACACACTCTGGCTAGGCTTATAAATGCCCTAGGGCAGATAGCCTAGTATCAACCTATGAACCTATAATGCATTGTCTTCTTAGCTGTCAGACATCCTTTGAGGTGAACTCTTTAAACTTGCGCAGTGCTTGCATATGAATTCCAGACTATGTTAAGAATGCAAAAATCACTTTTCATGCAAGATACAAATATTTTTACTAAGTGCCTTCATCTGAAGAGTATGTTAATGCTAAGGGGCAAATATAAACAGTCATTAAAGCTGTAAGCCAGCATTAAAAGGCTATTTCTTTATTGTTTTGCTAGTGCCTAAAAAACTTCACCAAAACTCTTAATTGTATGACAATTCTTTAAGACCTTTTGATGGATGTGATAGATGGATTTTTTTTCTGATCCAAACAAAAAATGCCTTCTTTGCATACCAAAAGAAGAGGTCATGTTCAGTTTATATTATCTGCATTTAACTTAGTAAATGCCACATAATTTCATAAAAGTCCGTATGTGTAACAAATTATTTTTTATACATCATAATTATTTCTAATTCACTTTTCAAACCTAACTTTTGTTCAAAAGATAAGTCTGTAAAAATAATACACTGACAATGTCAGATGATAATACTAAAAATTAATGTTGTGAGCGTGCATTCGGTTTTTCAAAAAAAAATCCCACCCTCTTAGGTAATATTTAATATCATAACTATAAATTCAGAGTAACTGTTCCTTGGTATCAGTGTGTCACAATATGTATCTTTAAAAGATGATTTAGAAATGCTAGCCCCGAGACACTCACCCCACCAGCAGGCATAATACAATGAAATATTTATCAATGACAAATGCATACTTTATGTCATAATGTTTGCAATTATTGTAAAGTAAGCAAATGTCTAAAGTATTTATAAATAATGCTTGCACTGTGGTTAGACATCCAGTGTTGTATGCAATTTTGACAACAGTTTCCTTTTTTACAGTTTAACAGGAGCTAATCAAACAATTATTTTATAACTCATAGCAATGATGACTATATAATGAAAATGATCAATGGCATATTGCAACATATTTAATGTAGCAGAAGGGTTATAAACAAGAGAAGTAGTTGAGTAAAACTTATATTTTGCAGAATTCCAGACATGGAACTCATACCTAAACGTAAACAACTCCAGATGAGAAAAAAACATTTTTTTTTCCTGCCCTACTTCAAAACCAAAGCTAAAGAACTTGGTCTAACATAAATAACATTTCTGTGTGATGAGTAAGCAAGGTACTTAATTTAGAAACCGCAATAAGAATTTCATTATTTGGGACAGCTAAGTGAATACAATAGGCTAATTCTCTCTAGTTAATTATGTTTATTGTTAGATAGTTTCATTAGAATTCAGACTACTTGTCATCAAGGTCTGTAATATTACAAGCCCTAAGGTATGCAAGCATTGGTTACTGTATCACTCAGAGCATAAATGTTTCGCTAACACCATCATTAATGTTATAACGGGAACAGCTGCTATACCTTTATGCTGAATATATATTTGTTCTGAAGAAATTACTTTTGAAGAAATTGAAATGTAGTTGAGAAGAACTGAAAGGATAAAGTAGCCAACTACAAGTGAGCCAAGTACTTTGGCTAAATCCATGACTGATTCCAACAAATTCTATCATTCATATAACTATGATAATGAACAAGCTACATAACCTTTCCATAGCATCGAGGTCATTGCTGAAAGCAAACATTTGTGTCCAGTGCAATTTATTTGCTTAACAAGGACGAGTTATACAAACTATAAGCTTTAGATTTTATTACCTCAGAAAGAAAAGCTGAAAATGTATTTATTTGAAATTTGTTAACAAGGTTAGACCATTTGAGTGGAGGCCTGAGGAGAAAAGCTCCACAGATAAACAAATACAAAACATCATACAATATTAACATGCAAGTATATATACACAGGAGAAACAGAATACAACTTATAAATTAATATGTTAGATTATAAGAGTAATTGAGGCTTTAAACAGCCATGGTACGTAATAAGTATATAAAATATAATATAAAAAGTTAGATTCTATCTAACAATTACTATTATCGAGAAATTCAAGGTTGGTAGAATATCATAAAATATGTACAAACATTTCATGTTATTGCACCACAGACAGTCATGGAATGTTTGCCTTAAAGTATCACTCATTTCATGACTGAACATATTGACAACTCAGGCATGTAGCTACAATTTATGAAACTACATATTAACTTTCAAACTTCTGCCTAGCATCTGTGAAGCAGTCAGAAATGTCTGATTTTGCACCTGATGTCTGTGCTGCTGCCGTTACCCAATAAAACCACCCCCTATCCAAAACATGGAATTAAAAGATGGTGCAGACAGAAGTAATTAACTTAGAAACCTCGAATTAGATGGCTAGTATCATGATAAGCATACATCAGTATGGGCAAATTTTTCATTGCTGGCTCACACGTCTTTTTTGTTATAGTATATGCTTTTGAAGCTGAGGCATTTTGAATCCTTGTACTAAGAAAATGTTTTCTTTTTAAAATGAATTTGTACCTTCACGGTTTACATGTGTTATGCCTAATTACATGCATGCAGCAGTTAGTATGAGTCTGAAACATTTCTTTTAGGACTCAACTGAGACAAATTTAGCTACAGTCCAACTTCTTACAAATCCAACAATAATTCTGAAACGTCTTCTTCTTTCGGCTTTTTCCCAGTTAGGTGTCACCACAGTGGATCACCTGTCCACTCATGATTGGCAGTGGGGTTTCTACAGTGTTGATTTGCCAGCCCGACCAGCCTTCCACAGAAGGCACACACATGCACGCACTCATGCCTAGGGCCAATTTAGAGTGTCCAATCCACCTACAGCATGTCTTTGGGATGTGGGAGGAAACCAGAGCACCTGGCAGAAACCCACGCAACCACAGGGAGGACATGCAAACTCCACACAGAAGGCACCCCAGCCGAGGATCGAACTGGAGAACATCTTGCTGTGAGGTGGCAATGCTAAGCTCTGCACCAACTGTTAAGTAGGAATTCTTCATTTATTTTCTATCATTATAATTTGTTAACTTAGGCAATGTGCTGATCTCCAGACAGACACTTTCCATTGCAATGCACAAAATGAAAAACACAAAGGCAAATACATATGTTGGCAGTGACAATGCACCAGAGACAGAAGTATGTATCAAAAAGTAAGATAGTAGAACAACACAGAACAGATCAGTATATAGCACTGCTGAATGCCTATCAGTTACAAAAAGGATGTCATCTAATTTTCTAGGCCTGATGTTAATACTTAAAACAGATAAGGAATATTTCTGCAATGTGTTTAGTTTCAACTAGTGTACTACAGTGTGGTGTAACCTGGTGCAAGATGATGGCTTCAACAGCATCTGGTATAATAGGTTGTTATGTAGCTTTTCTTTTTTTTTTTAGTAGTTAGTACTCCTACCTGCAACTACTGACACAGTTGTGCTGACTAGTCTGTTATTATGATGTTGTGTTTTTTCCTAGAAAGCAGAAAGTCATCATCTTTGCCAGCAATGCAAATGAGTTTCAGAAGCTGGTATTTTGTTTCATGTCTGCTGTCCTTAAGCATAGCTCTCAACTGTCCAGATTTTTGTAGAATGGACAGATTTTTACCTCATATTTTTGGTCTGTTCATCATAAAATTTGTTGTTTTCTGTATTTTTGTGGCAAATCAGTGAGGACTAAATTCATTAAATAATGACAGGCATTTGAGTTTCAGACTTCATGTCCTTCAGAAAAATGCATGGCAATGCAAAACCTTTTATTCTAGCAATTTTCTAAGTTTATAAGAGCAATATTTTAGAATTTGTCCCTATTTCTGGGTCTTTTCCACCCATTATTTTTGGCTTTGTCAAAATTTTTTTCTGCTAAGAGGTTGAGAGCTATGCCTTAAGGTAAATTCAAATGTATAAACTATGAGATTTGTGCATGACTAAGTGGAGATACAATGCATTTGAATATTTTTACAAGCACATTAGCAAGATGACCTGAAATGGAGATGTTCACATGTAGAGAGCACCACAGTTTAAAAGCTCATTGAATATGGGCTAGCAGATAGCTCCGATGATTAAGGTTATTTGCTGTTTCCTGTAGTCCTGGGTTTGAATCTCTCAGCCTTGATTTCCTTTTTGTATGACTGTGTACAAGTCGTTTAACCAGACTGTGCTCTGGAATATTTGGGAATTTGGACAGGACTCTTCAAAGGCATCCTGGAACACATGCCTGTTAAGAACATATATGACTTAAAGTCCTTGTCATTTGCCTGCCACAGTTAGTTGTGCACACATGTTAAATAAGAGCACCTAATTCTTCCATGTACTCCTGTTCATCCTGTTCTCTTCTTTTCTTACCATGTCTTAAACAAACATGGTACTCTCAGACTACTCAGTTTACTGCGCATAGTGATTGCTCCCATCAGCTCATATACTTTTCCAAAGTATCAGCTAAGATTGTATATTGCTTTTCTCCTGCCTACATTCAAACATGTAACATTGCTCATCCACATAATTATTGTATTTATTTACTGACATTTGATTACCAGGAAAGTCCGACTGGGTAGGCACTCATTTTCGGCAGAGACCCAAGGAGAAAAGCTTCTAAGTATTACAAAAATTTTAAGAACAGTAATTTTACAATCTTCAGAAGTAATGCAAAATCATCAAAAGTTTAAATAATTATACCAAATTAAACATAATTTTAAAACATTGATTAAAAATATAATTACATGACAATGGTTTGATATTTAGAGAAATTATATCCAGTTTATAGAGAAATTAAAGGTATGTTAGCGGTTTGTGTTGTCACCTTACAGCAAGAGGTTGTCCGGTTCAATTCTCTGCTAGGGTGCCTTTTTTGCAGAGTCTGCATGTCCTCCCTGTGTTTGTGTGGGCTTTCTCTGAGTGCTGCAATTTCCTCCCACGTTACAAAGACATACGTCTGGACCATATCTCCCTGGGCCTCCACTGAAAATTGGCTCATTTCAAGTCGGACTTTTCCCAATAAACAAATGTTAAATACATTAAATAAGTTAGTATAATACAAAAGGAATTGCAATGTGAAGTGAGAGAAAAGCAGGCTTATGGTATATTTAGAGAGGGAAACTGATAGAAAGTAAGGAAGTTAATGAAGAAGGGAGAGTAAGGAGATGCAATGTACAAATAGGTACTTGTTCACTTTTAGGGATATAGTTTATTCTGGAGTTGAGCTAGACCAAAGCCAGTTTTGAGCTAGGAAGTCTTTCAGAATGGTTTTGAAGGTTGGGAGGGAGGATATTAACCTAATAGATACAGGTAAGGAGTTCCAGGCCTTAGTAACATGACACAATTATAGACGATGCTTAGCAGATTTGATAGGTATGTAGACAGACAGGAGTTGTAACATAGCTGTGTCGAATGTTATTTGGTGTTGGTCAAGCAAATGGATGCTGGATAATTTTATAGGTGGTAAGAAGTTGGGTATATGTTAGTTGATGGGATAGTTCTAACCAATTTAGGCTTTTTATACCTTTACAGCGATGGGTTCTAAAAGGGGCATTTACTGCAAATTTATATTTGTTCAAGTTTTAATTTTTGTGATGCCTGGAGGTTAGAAAGCATGGGAGCACCATAAAGAAGTGTGGGGAGGAGATAAGTAGTGGCAAGTGTAGTTTTAATTGCATTGGTGAGAAATTTTGTTTGGGCTCTGTATAGTATCCCTATTTTATGATAAGGTTTTTTTATGCAATTTTGTATATACAGGTCAAATGTAATATTATCATCCATTATCATCCCTAATAATATGACTTCAATGGTAATATTATCCTGAGAGGGATTTAGATTTTATTTTTTCATGAGAGAAGAATTTGGGGGGAAAAGTAGTATTTTTTTTTTTTAAGGTTGAGCAGGAGTTGTGAGTTAAAGTGGCCATTAAAGCTTCCTGAGTAATATCTGGAGGTGTGCCATGTTGTCAGATGTGCAAATGAGTGTGGAGTTATCTTTATACTATATTGGGGAGACCTGTTGTGTGGATGTGTGGAGGGTGTTGGGGAGAATATTAAAGAGGAGGGGACCAAGGATAGAGCCTTGTGGTACACCAGTGGTGACTGGGATGTATAGATAGAGGTTGGACTGCTATTTTACTGACTGATACCTATTCATAGGTTCATAGGTTGATACTAGACTATCTGCCCTAGGGCATTTACAAGCCTAGCCAGAGTGTGTTTGGCTTTCGCCACCCTTCTTAGATTAGTTGACTGTGCCTCTGTATAGTAGGTCACAGAAGATAGCCCATTTAAGGTTAGTTTACCTTGCCTCTGAGAAGCAGTGACACAGAAGAGATCCCAGGGTTAAATTTACGATCTCCCATCCAAACGTCAAGATTCTTCTTGAAGAGGGTCATTGAGGGGCTCTGTCTGACATGGATTGGGATTTTGTTCCAGAGTGAGGGGAGCCTCGGGGATATGAATCTGTCCCTCCAGCATGTTCTATTTATTTCTGTGCTGAGGTTTAAGTCACTGGACAGTGTAGTTCTGATGGATTTGGATTTCTTGAGGTGGAGCATGTCCATTAATTCTGGGATGGACATGGCTTTATACGTCAGGCACAGATCGCCTCTGAGTAGGCGGTAAGCAACTGAGTAGAGCTGGAGTTTCATTAGCCTAACTGCGTAGGGCATCTATTTGAGTCCCTTGATCCTCTTGGTGAGGTACTTTTGGGGTCTTTCTAGTTGTAGCAGGTGTCGGGTAAGGTACATCCCAAATGGGGCATTGTGTTCAATTATGGGCCTGATGAGTGATGAGTAGAGGGGCACAATGAGCTCTCTTGATCTAGATGTGAACCCCTTCGTGAAAAGGTGGATTATATAGAATGTCTTTCTAACCACTTTGGCAATGTGATTGTCAAAGGGAAGATTGCAATCTACTTGGGTCCCCAAATCCCTAATTACTTCTTCCGTTCTTAATGGATTACCACCTATGTGGTAATTTGTGGGCACTTTGTTTTTCCCAAAGGGGATGACTATGCACTTTTTGGCATTTAGCTTTAGGCCATGGCTCTGGCACTAGTTATCCATCTCTGTGAGACCTTTTTGGAGGATGCTTTTGTCAACCGGTGAGTTGATTATGGCCCCCAGTTTGCAGTCATCTGCAAACTTTGTCAGCCATAGTCCTCCTGTGTTAGCCTGTACCTCAGAGAAATATATACTGAACAAGAGAGGTCCCAGGACTGAGGCTTGTGGGATGCCACTTGTAACTGGTTTAGAGTCTGACATGGCACCTGCAATTCTGACCATGTGGGTCCTATCTCTATGCCAGTTTGCAACCCATCTTGTGTCATAGGGGTTGATATTTAAGCTGGTGAGCTTATTTATGATGCCCGAGTGGGGTATTGTGTCGAAGGCTTTTGCAAGGTCAAGGTAGGCTGTGTGGACTACCTTCCCTTAGTCTATGGCCTTGGTGACTGTTTCAAAGAAATTGATCAGGTTCAAGAGGCAAGATCTGCCCTTAACAAAGCCGAATTGGGTAGGATCCAGTGTTTGGAGGTTCCCAATGTCTTTGTTTGAGTTCCATGATGTTAGGCTTATAGGGCAATAGTTTCCGGGGTCCATTGTGGCACCACCTTTATGGAGTGGGACCACTGTTGCTGTACGCCATTCTTTGGGTACATATCCTGTTGTAAGGCTGAGACTGAACAGTGATTTTAAGTGAGGGTTCAGTTCTTCTTGGAGCTCATGTAAAACGCAGCCCGGGACACCGTCCGGTCCCATTGATGCTGTGTTTTTTGCTTTGGAGAGGGCAGCTCTCACCTATACATCTGTGATGTCAGGGAGGCTACACTCTGTTGCGATAGTCATTTGTTCATTTGGGGGGAGGGGGGGGAGTTTGCACTGAACCTGTCTGCCAGGATGTTGGCAATGTCTGTGGGTTCAGTGTATTTTTTGTCATTTTGCACTAACTCAGAGCATATCTGGGAGTTTCCACCCAGGTTTCTGACATAACTAAAGAAAGCCGTGTGATTATCTTTGGCGTCTTGTGAAATTTTTCTTTCGAAGCTAGCCTTAGATGATTTTATGAGGGATCGTAGTTTCTTGCTAGTACTGATCAGAGTTGCCTTACCTTTCAGGGATTTTGCTCTATCATGTAGTAGCTTCCTCCTTCTGTTGTACAGCTTATTTATGGCTGGGGTCCACCAGACAGGTCTTCTGCCTTTGGAGGAGTGTGTCTTGGTTTTATTTGGGATAGCATGATCCACGCATTCCTGTAGGTATCCATAGAATGCGTTTGTAATGGATTCTGCGGTTTGGGCCGTATTTTCCACTGGCCCTGGGGCTTTGAAGGATTCCATCTCAGTTTTGAGAAGTGGGAAGTTTTAAGTTTTGAGAAGTTTTTGACCGTGGTTTCCTTTGCTGGGGGTGGGGACGGGATATGGATGTCCATAGTGATTAATTAATGGTCAGATCTTACCAATGAGGGGTATACCTCTGGTATGGAACATAGAGTCCCCATGTTGGTGATGATCAGGTCCAATATGTTTTCCCCTCTTGTGGGAGTGGTGGCCAGTTGTTCCATAGCATATGAGTTTATAAATTCTAGGAACCGTTGGGCTAGGGTGTTGAGGCTTGAATAGTGCTCCCAGTCTATGTTTGGATAGTTAAAGTCACCCAATGTAATGGTGTTTGGAGAGACCTTCATATTCTCCAGTGTCTTCAGGAAAGCCGACTGGGGTTCCTGAGTTTGGGAGGGTGGTCTGTAGCAGGCTACAAACTTCATTGGATAGGTAGCTTCTGAACCATAGAAGGGTGGGCTGAGAGAGACCTAGTGAAGATATTTGAAGTACAAGTTTTGCAGTTACAAACTGTGTTGAAGGCTTTAGACAAGTCTAGAAATAAGGAGGAGACTAGTTTGCTGTTACCTTTAGCTTTATTGCCAGTATCTATATAGGTTAAAAGTGCAGTGTTAGTACTATGGGAAGGACAGAAGCCATGTTTTGTAGGGGACAGGAGTTCTTCCTGCAGAAGATAGTTTAGCAATTGTCTTTGAATACATTTTTCAAGTATTTTGGAGAGGGGAGATAAGATTGCTGTAGGTCTGAAGTTAGTAATTTCTGTTGAATTTCTTCCTTTATGCAGGTGGGTAATGTGTGACTTTTTCCAAAGAGAGGGAGTGTGCGATTCCTGGACTGACTATTCATAAGGAGTGAGACAGGACAGGCAATGCTATTGGCTGCTATTTTAAGATACTCATTTGAAAGACCATTGGCTGAAGTAGAGCATGGTTTGAGTTTGTTTATGAGTAGTTTTATACAGTCTTTGGGCACAGTTTTGAAGGTGAAAGTATGTGTTGTAATATGTGGTTGTTGGACAGGGTAAGGACTAAATGTAGGGGAATCCTTGGCTAGAGATCGTATACTATCTGTGAAATAAGAGTTGAATTGTATTGTGATTTCAAGTGGTGGGTTATTGGGAGAAGGGTTAGGGTTGAATTTTTGGCCCAAATGCAAGATTTCTTTAATGGCTGTCCAGAATTTTTTAGGGTTGTATTTGCTATTATTCTAACAATTATTATAGTACATTTCTGCCTTTCATTATTTGCTTTTTAGTACAATTGTGAAACAATCTGAAGTTTTCAAGATATTGTAGTCTTTGATATTTTTATCATTCTTTTTCTCAGTCCTACATTAGCATAACATAAACATGTTTTAATTTACTTTTCACTACTTATGTTTATATGTCTCTCTTAACTTTAATTTTAAAACCATGTAAAACTAGTACATATTTCTGTTTTTCTTTACTTTAAACATATGAATGTCAGTTTTTTTGCAAATGCTTTGCACCTCCAGCAGGGGTTGTGACAGAAAAGAATCCTTTGCCTAGCACAAATTCTTTTTTTCACAAATGATGCTGAAAGTAAAGGAAGGAGGAAATAAGTCAGCAAATAAGCACCTGAGTAAATGCTTTACTGAGCTTAACTGAAGCTGGGATCAGTCTAGTAACAAAAGCAATTGAAACCCTTCTTCTTGTGGCACAGAGTACGTCAGTTTGTTATAAGTGTTCCATTGGTGGATACAATCCTGAATCAGAATGCAATGTGTTAGCAATAACACAACAGAGACCAATGCACTGCCCAGGCTATGTTAAGACATTTACTTCTACATGTTATGTGAGAGTCTTCAAATGTGTTAATGTGGCACATGCAAGAGAATGTAAACACAGGTACATCCATACAGATACACACACATACACACACACACATTAGAGACACACAAGAGGAAATGTAATGATGATTATGAAGTGTGTGAGATACTTTGTGACTGTGAACAGGAAATACATAAAAATACATAATACATAAATCTGTGTTTGCCCATACCTTACTTGGATAGAAGGAAGTTTCTCTGTTCACTGTGAGAGAGGGAGCTTTGAGCAGCCTATCTGTCCCTTGAGGAGTGGTTTCAGCCCAGAAATTAGTAGTTTATTGGCCATTTTGGGCTAATTCTTATCTCTTTCATTTCCGTGCTATAAAACCCGCATTTGCACGGTTTTGCTTGCTGGGCAGCACCGGTTAGCTAGGGTATAACTATTCCTGGCTCCACAAAGTGTACTCTTCAATTTTTCCCTTGGAACTAGACAAACTTTCAAATTAAGCACTGAAATCATTCACTTCTCATCCCAGCACTTGCCCAAAACTCATAGCAAGCACTAATAAACTTTAGCATTAGACCCCCCTATACTGTAGAGAAGGACAAGGTTCTCTATTCGACCTTACCAGCCAATCAGTAAAACAGTTCACTGTACCTGTCCGGGCAGTTTCAGGTGTACACTCCAGTCCAACTGGTGAATCTGGGCATTTTGAGGCAATGTTACAACACAGACAACCCACTCCTCCTTCCACCAAACATTAATATATGTGAGAGATGTAGTTATACAGCCAAACTGGAGACTAAGCTCTCTCAACCCAAGACTGGACCAGGCAGTCAAGAGGAGAAGGGAATTACTTGCATCATACCACCAGTCCCACATAGACCTATGAAACCAGCACCGGCAAAAAACACACATAAATACACAAAAATATACTTGGATGCTCTAAATAAAAATCTGCAAGAGCAACGCACACCTCCAAAGCAGACATCCAAGCAACCTCCACCCCCCCCCAACACAAACCATGAAACACATACTTCACAAAACCAATGTGCCACACAATCACAGCCCTTAAGGCAAAATAACATACCTAGCACACTAGTAATAGGTGACTCTATAGTCAGGCACACTGACGTCCCACTCACTAGGCTGAACACGGAGAAGGTTACTGTTAGCTGCCTGTCGGGTGCCAGCATCCACCACATAACTCAGGTACTCAGGTCACTCCAGAACAAGTGCAAATATGACTCTGTCATTGTCCATGTTGGTGTGAATGACTTGAGCCATACCTCCCTGGACTACATGAAAAGAGACATGGAGGAGCTCTCTGATCACGTTGCCCAGGCCAGTATGACCCTGACCCTGAGTAGCATCCTGCCCTCACCAAGAATGATACCATGGTATAAAGAAAAAATTATCAATTTCAACAATTGGCTAAGTTTCTGGTGTCATTCAAAGGGGATCCAGTGTCTGTCAGCCTGGGATGACATGCTCGACAAGCCACGCTGCTTCGCTAGAGATGGCTTGCACCTGTCACCCTTAGGCTTTCGAATATTGGCCAAGGCTCTTGCCACCCCCATAGTGCCATTTTTAGGCAAGGCTCAAAAGACAAACCTACTGCCGTAAATAGCACAAGTAACAAAAAACTGAGGGTAATGCTGCTCAATGCCAGAAGTCTAAACCTCAAAATGCACGCACTCAAGGCACTCCTCAGTATGGAGAAAATCGATATATGTACAGTAACAGAAACCTGGTTTAAGGCTCCAGAGAGCACCCCAGCACTACCAGGCTACAACTCATACCATACATTTCTGCCACAAAACCCAGACCGAAATACAAAAGGCGGGGGAGTATCCATATTCATCAAAGATACCCACACCTCCAGGTTAGAGGCACGGCACAATGCTTCAGAGATCATCCACGTGCAATTAACAATGGGAAAAACTGCTATTCAAATTATAGCTTGCTACAGATCACCCACCATGTCCCAGGAACCCCACTCCACATTCCTGGAAACACTGAGAAACATAAAGGTCCTACCAAACACTCTGATATTGGGTGATTTCAATTACCCAAACATTAACTGGGAGAACTACTCAAGTACGAACTCCCTTGCCCAACATTTCCTAGAATTTATAAACTCAAATGCGCTGGATCAACTGGTCAACACCCCCACCAGAGGTGACAACATATTGGACCTGGTCATCACCAACATGGGCGACCGGTATTCCACACCGGAGGTCAACCCCTCGCTGGTTAGATCTGACCATAAACTAATCACTCTGGATATCCACATTCCACCACCACCCCCGGTCAAAGAAACCACTATGAAAAACTTTTCAAAAGCAAACTTCACATTACTTAAGACTGAGGTGGGAAGTTTCAAAGCCCCCATGCTAAATGATAACGCTGTCCAAGCTGCAAAATCCTTTACTAATGCACTCTATGGGCACCTACAAGAATGCATGGATCATGCTATCCCAAACAAAACCAAGACTCACTCCTCCAAGAAAAGGAAACCAGTCTGGTGGACCCCTGCCATAAACAAGGTATACAATAGAAGGAGGAAACTAGTACAGAAAAGAGTAAAATCCCAAGAAGGGAAGACATCCCTGATCAGTATCAGCAAGAAACTACATTCCCTCATAAAATCATCCAAGGCTAGCTTCGAAAGAAAAATTGCCATGGACTTCAAAGATAACTACAAGGCATTCTTTAGCTATGTCAAGAATCTAAGTGGCAATTCTCAGATCTGCTCAGCGTTCGTGCAGAATGGCACAAAATACACTGAACCGACTGATATAGCCGACATCCTGGCAGACAGGTTCAGTGCAAACTTCACCCCCTTCTCACCCCCAAAAGGGCCCATAACTATACCAGAAGAATGTAGTGCCCCTGAAATCACAGACACTCAGGTTAAAACAGCCCTCTTGAAAGCCAAAAACACAGCATCATTGGGACCGGATGGTGTCCCAGGCTGCATCCTACACAAGCTCAAAGATGAACTAACGCCTCACCTAAACACACTGTTTAAACTCAGCCTCTCCACAGGCTACATGCCCACAGAGTGGTGCACAGCAACGGTTATTCCACTCCACAAAGGTGGAGCCACAACGGACCCTGGGAACTATCGCCCCATAAGCCTGACTATCTTGGTCAGCAAAGCTATGGAGTGCATCATCATGGATCTCATTAACAGAGACATTGGAAACCTCCAAACACTGGACCCTTCCCAGCTTGGCTTTGTTAATGGCAGATTATGCCTCCTAAACCTGGTGGACTTCTTTGAGACAGTTACCAAGGTTATAGACGAGGGAGAGGTGGTCCATACAACCTACCTAGACCTCGCAAAGGCCTTCAACACCATTCC
Organism: Protopterus annectens; assembly: GCF_019279795.1. Taxonomy (NCBI): domain Eukaryota; kingdom Metazoa; phylum Chordata; order Ceratodontiformes; family Protopteridae; genus Protopterus; species Protopterus annectens. Next base: position 1,312,224,948 of record NC_056745.1, on the reverse strand, counting down.
CCACTCAGGTATTATAGACAAGCTCACCAGCCTGAGCATAAACCCCTACGTCACAAGATGGGTTGTCAACTGGCTCATGGACAGAACCCACATGGTAAGAGTTGCGGGAGCTAGGTCTGACTCTAAACCGGTTACAAGTGGCATTCCCCAGGGCTCAGTCCTAGGACCCCTCTTGTTCGGCATATACTTCTCAGAGGTACAGGCAAGCACAGGAGGACTATGGCTGACCAAGTTTGCAGACGACTGCAAACTAGGGGCTATAACTGTCTCTCTGGCTGACACAGACATCCTCCAAAAGGGTCTCACTGAGACAGATACTTGGTGTCAAAACCATGGCCTCAAGGTAAATGCCAAAAAGTGCATAGTCATTCCCTTTGGAAAAAACAAAGTACCCACAAACTACCACATAGGTGGTAGCCCCCTAAATACAGAAGACGTAATAAGGGATCTGTGGACCCAAGTAGATAGTAACCTCTCCTTTGATAATCACATTGCCAAAGTGGTTAGAAAATCATTCTGTGTGGCCCACCTAATCACAAAAGGGTTTGCATCCAGATCGAAAGAGATCATTGGGCCCCTCTATGCATCACTCATCAGACCCATCATAGAGTACAATGCCCCATTTGGGATGTACCTTACAAGACACCTGCAACAACTGGAAAGACTACAGAAGTTCCTCACTAAGAGGATCACTGGCCTCAAGCAGATGCCCTATGCAGCTCGACTGAAGAAACTCCAGCTGTACTCAGTTGCATACCGCCTACTCAAAGGTGATCTTTGCCTGACATACAAGGACATGTCCAACCCAGAATTGATGGACATGCTCCACCTAAAGAAAACCATATCCCCTCAAGCCACACGCTCCAGGGATCTAAACCTCACCACAGCAATAAATAGGACATGCTGGCGGGATAGATTCCTGTGCCAGAGACTTCCCATGCTCTGGAACAAGATTCCAATCTACATTGGGCAGAGCTCCTCGCTAACCCTCTTCAAGAGAAACCTTGTTGAGTGGATGGGAAACAGAAAGTTTACCCCAGGGATTACATCAATGGCTCTGCTGGACAGAGGCACATGGAACTAATCTAAGGGGGCAGCGAAAGCCAACACATTCCAGCTAGGCTTATAAATGCCTTCAGGCAGATAGCCTAGTACCTACCTATGAACCTATGGTACAACTGGCTTGCCAAAAATGCTATTATCGATATTCCTTTCTCACAACCACAACGATGTTGTGTATTTTGTATATTATTCATGTTATTTATTATTAAGTTTTAGCCAAAAGTTTGTTATGTTATGGAAGAAAAACAGTAATAAAACTAGTATGCATGTACCTGTATATATTTCAATGTGCATTATGAGCCAGGGTGAAAACAATGTTAGAATATGACTGTGTTTTATTTGTTATATTAAATGGTATCTTTGTTATGTTTCCAGTGTGGATAAAGGGTATATATTTTGCCATTTCTCATTGTATGAATTTCTGTTCAGACAGTGTTGTTGCTGCAGATCCCCCACCATGCCCCAGGATTCCCACTTCTCTTTTCTTGATATACAGGAAAGTGTTAGAGTTCAACCAAACACCCTAATAATGGGAGATTTCAACTACCCCACCATTAACTGGGAAAACTACTCATGTACCAAATCCTTCACTCAACGCTTTCTGGAATTCATAAATTCCAATGCCCTAGATCAACTTATCCACACCCCCACCAGGGGCAACAATCTCCTAGACCTAGTCATTACCAACATGAGTGACCAGTGTTCCACACCTGAAGTCAACTCCTCGTTGGTCAGATCTGACAATAAGCTAATTATCCTAACTAACCACATCCCACCCCCACCCCCCATTAAGGAAACCAAGGTAAAAAATTTCTCCAAAGCCAACTTCATGCTTCTTAAGACAGAAGTGGCAAACTTCATGACACCCATGCAGATGGACAATACAGTTACGACTGCTGAATCCTACACAAATGCACTCTATAAGCACTTACACGACTGCATGGATCATGCTATCCCGAACAGAACCAAGATGCTATTCTCCAAAAAAAGGAAGCCAATCTGGTTGCCCCTGTCATAAACAAACAGAAGGAAGAAACTGTTGCAAAAGAGAGTAAAAATCCCATGAGTGGAGGAGCTCCCTGGTCAGCCTCAGTAAGAAGCTAAGATCCCTTATAAGATCCTCCAAAGCTAGCTACGAAAACAAAATCACCATTGATTCTAAGGACAACCACAAAGCATTCTATAGCTATGTCAGGAATCTCAATGGCAACACCCAGATCTGTTCTGAGTTACAGCACAACAGCATGAAAATTACAGAACCAACTGATATTGCCAACATCCTGGCAGATAGGTTCAGTGGTAACATTACCCCCCTTTCACCCCCTAAGGGGCCCGTATCTATACAGGAAGAATGCAGAGTCCCTATAATCACAACTACACAGGTAAAAGCTCCACTCTCTAAAGCCAAAAACCCAGCTTCCATAGGACCGGACAACATCCCAGACTGCATTTTACATGAACTTCAGAACAAACTGACTCTCCACATAAGCACCTCAATCATAGCCTCACATAAGGCTTTGTGCCCACTGAATGGCGCACAGCAACAGTTATCCCACTCCACAAAGGGGGAGCCACCACTGATCCCGGGAACTATTAGCCTGACGAGCCTGGTCTGTAAGGTCATGGAACGTATCACCATGGAACTCATAAACAAGGACATTGGTAACCTCCAAACTCTGGACCCCACCCAGGTTGGGTTTGTGAAAGGCAGATCATGCCTCCTGAACCTGATCGACTTCTTTGAGGCAGTCACCAAAGCTGTAGATGAGGGTAATGTGGTTCACACAGCCTATCTTGACCTCGCCAAGGCTTTCAACACTATTCCCCCATTCTGGAATTATAGATAAACTCACTAAACTAGCTATAAATCCTTACGTCACAAGATAGGTTGCCAGTTGGCTCACTGACAGAACCCACACTGTAAAAGTTGCAGACTCCAAATCTGACTTCAAACCAGTGACAAGTGGAGTACCACAGGTTCAGTCCTGGGGCCTCTCCTGTTTGGTATCTACTTCTCTGAAGTACAGGCTAATACAGAAGGCCTTTGGCTAACGATGAGCCATAGTCGAGTCCCCAAATGATGTGGACAGCCTACAGAAGGGCCTCACTGAGAAAGATGCCTGCTGTCAGATCCATGGTCTCAAGCTCAATTCCAAAAAGTGCATTGTCATCCCCTTTGGTAAAAACTCCGTACCCATGAACTACCACATAGGCAGCAGTCTACTTAATGCCAAATGTGTGATAAAAGACCTTGGGAGCCAGGTGAACAGTAATGTCTCTCATTTGATAATTACATTGCCACAGTAGTCAGGAAATCCTTCTACGTGGCACACCTCATCATAAAAGGGTTCTCGTCCAGGAAAAAAGAGGTTATCATTCCCCTCTACTCGACATTCATTAGACCCTTTATAGAGTACTTCCTCTTCTTCTTTCGGCTTTTCCTGGTTAGGGGTCGCCACAGCGGAACCTGTCTGCTCATGATTGGCAGTGGAGTTTTGCGGTGTTGAGTTGCCAGCCCGGCACCCAACCTTCCACAGAAGGCACACACATGCACACACTCAAACCTAGGGCCAATTTAGAGTGTCCAATCCACCTACAGCATGTCTTTGGGATGTGGGAGGAAACCGGAGTACCCGAAGGAAACACACGTGACCACAGGGAGGACATGCAGACTCTGCACAGAAGGCACTCCAGCCAAGGATCAAACCGGAAAACCTCTCGCTGTAAGGCAGCAATGCTAACCGCTGCACCACCATGGCTACCCTAGACCCATTATAGTGTACAACACCCTTTTTGGAATGTACCTCACAAGACATTTGCAGCAGCTGGAAAGGCCACAGAATTACCTCACAAAGAGGATTATTGGCCTCAAACTGATGCCCTACACTGACCATCTCAAAAAACTCCAGCTTCATTACATAACATATCGCCTACTTCGAGGTGATCTCTGCCTAATATATAAAGCTATGTCAAACCCAGAGCTGTTAGACATGCTGCACCTAAAGAAATCCCAATTCCTCTGAGCTACACGCTCTAGGGACCTAAACCTTGTCACCACAATAAAAAGGACCTGCTGGAGGGATAGATTCCTGTCCCAGTGACTTTCCATACTCTGGAACAAGCTACCCATCTATGTCAAGCAAAGTTCCTCATTAGCACTCTTCAAGAAAAATCTCGATGAGTGGATGGGAAATAGGAAATACACCCCGGGATTCACTTCTGTGGCTCTGCTTGACAAGAGAACAGAAAAATAACATTCTTGGGTGGCGTAAGCCAGGGAACCTTGTTGGCTAGGCTTACTTAGGCCCTTGGGGCCAATAGCCCAGTACCTAACTATGAACCTATGAATTTTGAGGGACTAATGTGTGTTTATAGAAGTTCCTGCCACTGTACATCATCTAGAGAGCATCAGTGTTGAAATGGTGCAGTAATGTACTGACAGTAATTTCACATCCTCATTAACTGAGGGATTCTCTGCTGTTGAAATTGTCAGTGTGTACTTTCATGTGGGTGCACTAATTCTACTTGTGGCAGAAGGTTTGGGCACTTCATATAAAAATGTAAGTCAGCAAGTTTTCTTCAGACTGTCAGCAGTTGTAAAATGGCACTCAATTTCTTGGCTCACTCCCCCAGGAAGCATCATATCTCATTGCTAAAACCAGTGTGAAAATAGTTACTTGCTTTCACTCTAGCTAAGAGAGTCATTTTACATATGCACTATCTCACTTCACCATTAAAAGCTCCTTCTGCTCCATTCGTCATTCAAAAAGGCAACCAGCATTCTGCAGTTAAATACTGAAAGTCTTTTCTTCACAATGCCAAGCCATTTCTGCTTTTCCAGTTTCCCTTAGACCCCCTACAGTGGAATTCACTAATAGCCTTGATAAATATTTTTAAATCCAGGTTTGTAACTGCTCGGGTGTTCTAAGGGGTAGTAACATCACTACTAATGTCCTCGGGATAGTAACATCACTACTAATGTCCTCCCTTCACTCTGTAGTCCTGTCTTCTCTTAACCTCTTGTATAGATCAAATAACTTTCTCACTATTGCCTCTGCTGCTACAGCTTTACAACATTCCTTCAAGAATCCTTCAACCCAGATGTTTTTTCTTGTTTGATCCTTCCTTAACACCATCAAAACTCTCAATCATTCTTTCTCTCTCTCTCTCTCTCTCTACATATTAATTTCTTCCACTTCTCCCTTTGTAAATTTATATCATCTCCATAACTACATTGTCCTTTCCTTCACATTTATCACATTCTCCTTTGTTCCTACCATTGCACAACTTCTTACAGAACTCTACCATAATGTCTTCCATTTCTTAATTCTTGTACATCAAACTCCAGTCCTTTCTTCTCACATTACCTCCACATTATCTGGCATTCTCTGTTTTTCTCCCTGCACAAGAACCTCCTCAATCTTTCTGCTTCACACTACAAAGAATCCTTTGTTTTATTTTACTAATCCCACCCCATTATCTCCTTGGGTCTATATACCAGATTGAATGTTTAGATTATCGAATACCTAAACATCGAACTGGTAGTACTGAAAGCAAAAAACCATGAACAGACAATTTAATACAGTGAAAGAATTCCCTTGGCCATAAAAAAAAAAAAAAAACTTTTAAACCCAAATGAAGTGGGGTGTTTGTCCCCCACACCCCCAATGTGGGGGGCTGTGCCCCACACACCCTCCCTAACTAAATATACCAACTCCGAGATCACTCTACATTGGACAAAAGGGCAAAATTCGCATAATGGCCAAGGGAGTTCTTTCCCTGCGTTACATCGGCAGTTTGCGGGGTTTTTTTGCTTTCGATATTACCAGTTCGATATTTAGGCATTCAGTAACCTAAATGTCTGATATAGTAATATAGACCCTATCTCCCTCAACTTCATTTCTTTTTCTTTTTTTTTTATCTATGTGACCCTTTCCGTCATTCATGTTATTCCTACCTTCCATGTTGAACCATTCTGAGGTATCTACTTTTTCACCCTTTTTCTTTCCCCAGCTCTCAAATGCCTTTTCCTCCATGTCACCTTCATTATTTCTAATCACACTCTTCTATTCTTTCTTACTTTTTTCTTCACCACAAGTGCCACCAATTTCATTACGCTTATACCCTGTACAACAATCCTGTATATCTCACTCCACTTCTACCCCTCCAACCATCTTCCCCATCTCTGTCGCTGGCACTACATACTGATGAAGGTCTACTCCTTTTCCTGATGCTGTCATTTTTTTTCTGCCATCTTCAACAAAGGGCTGTACAAGCTGCTTACTTGCTATGCTTGTTCTCCAGTGACTGTATACTTGTTACGCTCTGATTCCTTGTGCTCTCCCTTTCTTTTCTCTTATTCATTCATCTTTCTCTTTTAAGTTGGAATCCCCTATCCTATTCTATTCTCTGTCAGCTGCACAATCTCATTAAATAGATCACTGATCTCAAACTTCAGTTCCATTTTCTCTTGATACTCCCATTTCCTAACAAGAAAAAGGTCTCTATCAGCCCCATCCTCTTTTGACTGCTTTCCTTATGTCAAATCAAACGGCATTTCTATGAATCATGTTTTGTTGATTTTTTAATTGCACAGAATGTTCATTGTAGAAATGCAAAAAAACAAACAAAAAAAAGATATATTTTGTGCCCTCTTTACTTCTCATGAGCTTCATCCCTGCAACTCTATACTTAATTTACTAACTTAACAGTTAAACAAAATTGTAAATGCCGCGGTGGTATGGCGGTAGCGTTGTTACCTCACAGCAAGAGGTTCTCCCGTTCGATTCTCGGCTGGGCTAGGGAGTGCCTTCTGTGTGGAGTCTGCATGTCCTCCCCACAGTTGGGTAGCGTTCGAAAGACATGCCTGTGTAAATGGGCGTGCCTTCATTGAAGGTTGAGCGTCGAGCTGGCACCTTGGCGTTTCATAAAATTCTACTGCCAATCATTAGCGGACCGGAGTTTCGCTGTGGCGACCCCTTACCTGGAAAAGCTGAAAGACAAACAACAGTTAAACAAAAATGGGAAAAGTAAAAATTATGAAAAAGCTGCCCTGGTTGTCTCACACAAATAATAATCTTGCTGTGTCTAATTAAAGAGTGTTGGATTTTGATGAATAATGGGGAAAAAAAAAAACAAAAAAAAAAAATCCAACAAAGAAACACACAGCCAAATGTACTACCACTGTATCCAGCGCTTATCTAATCAATCCTGGTAAAAGATGTTTTTATTTTAATTTATATTTTATTTTTACCACTGTTTTTCATTGTTTGTGGGAAGGAAGGGATGGCTTGTCGACAACAAAATTTAATTTGATTTATATTTTGTTCTTTTATCTTTAATTTTCACTGTTTATTGTTAGAAAGGCATAGGATTTAGACAGGCAAACTCTAGCCACCCCAAGGGACCTAGTTATCTATAAATTCACACAGACTACAGAGTGGACAATCCAGAGATTATCTAAATAATCCTGTCTTGGTTTGTGATTTATTGATCTTTACTGTTAAATAGATGTTCAACTGCGAGCAATACTGAGTAAAGGAATTGCAGCTTTCATGTGACTTTCACAACTTATACAGTCAGAGCAACAACTTCATTTAACATTCAGTTGTATATTTATTTGCAACTGAATATGAGTTCTTTAAATGAGTATGCCATTAATGATTTGCTAAAGCACAAACATCTTGTACACTGTGCTAAATGCTATGTATATTCAAAGGTCTTCTCTTTCGGCTGTTCCCGTTAGGGGTCACCACAGCGGATCATCTGTTTCCATTTCTTCCTGTCTTCTGCATATTGCTGTGTCACACCAACCACCTGTATGTATATTCAAAGGTAACACTTGATAACACTGGTGGTTTGTTTTCCTCATGTCAAAGGTTAGATGATTTGCTTACCATTATTAGTAGTAAATCTAGACTTATTGGTGGCGATTGCACTTGTGCAATTGGCACAGCTTGAAGAACTATTCTTACATATATTAATGACCAGACTGATTAGATAAATAATGTTAGGCAAAGAACAACTGTAACAGGTTTATGAAAGGAAATGTCTATTGTCTGCAAAGATCACTCAGCCCCTATTGAACAAGATAATACCATCGACAGCTTTGGAATTCCAGATACAAGTATTCAGCAATCTGAGGATTCAGACTGTATAGAAGAAAAGAAAAAAAGAAAAAACGACATTCACAACAATAACAAGGAAGAAAAAAAAAAGATAAATGTCTGTAAAGCAAAGAGAATATATACTAAAAAGGGCACTTTTTTGTGTAACACACGGATTACAGGGAATGATAACATTTTCAGTCGGAAAACCTTCAGTCACCAGAAAAAGGCATAATTTTTCCAAAAGAGAAGGTAAAAAAAAAGAGGCAAGGGGCAAATGTAAAGAAAGAAATTAAAATTGAACATGGAAGGACTGAAGAATATTACTATAAGAAAAAAGAGGAGAAAGACAACAGGGCTCAAGCTGTGGATGTACAAAGCCAGCTGGAAAAGAACTGCATGCTTGAAAATGTAATGCACAATGAAAAGGAGTGGGAGTAATAAGACTAATGGTGATGAAGATCATTCCTTTGCAACAATTGATAGAGCAGATATTATTGAATTAGAAGATGAAGATTCTTCAGAACTGGTCAGAAAAGTTATTCTTGTAGCTGGAGAGTCAATTATTAGAGGAACCGATATTTACATTTGCAGAGAAGATAATGAACATCAAAGAGTGTTATGTTTGCCAGGAGCAAAAATAGAGGATAGGAGAGAGGCCATTGAAAGCCATAATGTAAGAAAGTACAGATCTGTTTTTATTCATGTCAGTACAAATGATCTCATCTGAAAGGATTCTCTGACTGTTAGTAGGGAACTTACAGCCCTCATAGATAGCATAGCTTGTAAGGTGTTAGGATGTATTTTTCAGAAATCACATATAGAAAGGTGATTTAGGTCACTGTGAATGAAATTATTTTTGGATAAATACCTATATGAAAAAAATATCCTGTTTTAAAAAAAATGAAAACGTGTACAGCATCCAAGCCTAATTTTTGGCACACATGTTCAGACCAGATGATGTGACCTTGTCATGATCGAGAAAGAGAATTTTTGCAGGAGATATTTTGGGGTCTATATTATGATGTTGGAACACCATAACAGCGAACACCTAAGCATCAACAAGTATTCAGCAAAATTCACTTCTGCGATTCACTGAATACTTACAGGGCAAAGATATAGTTGGCCAACTACACAATTTTGCCCTTTTCTCCACTGTAGTGTGATCTTGGAGTTGGTATATTTAGTTGGGGGGGTGTGGGGGGCACAGCCCCCCAAATGGGTGGGTTTGTTTTAGGTAAACTTAGTTCCCTTGGGTTGCGAGGCAAGTATTTGTTTGCCCTTTAAGTATTCAGCAAATCGTGGGAATGCATTTCACTGAATACTTGTCGATGTTTAAATGTTCACTGTTACGGCATTTCGACGTTCTAATATAGAGTCGATATTTTGCAGTATTTGACAAACACAAGGAAAGGATTTTTGCCAGGTCAAAGATTTAACAATTCACAGATAGCAACATTTGATGCATCTCTGATGGTTGTTAATGCTAGGAGCATTAATTAATTTATTTATTTAACATTTGTTTACCAGGAAAGTCCAACTTGGAACATAGCCAATTTTCAGCGGAGGCCCGGTGAGAAATGCTTCAAATGCATGTCTTTGGATGTGGGAGGAAACCCACACGAATGCAGGGAGGACATGCAGACTCCACACAGAAGGCACCCCAGCCAAGAATCGAACCAGAGAACCTTTTGCTGTGAGGCGACAATGCTACCGCTGCACCACATTAATAATAAAGTTTTTTTTTTAATTAGAAAATTTGCTACTTTCCCACAAGATTGATGTTGTTATTGTTTATGAAACATGGTTAAAAAACTGTGACTGGAAATCAGTTATGTCAGGGTATAAATGTTTTCCTGTAACAGGCACTCTAACAAAAAAAATCTGGTGGAGGTGTTATGATAAGGATTAAAGGTAGTTATCAGACTTGTTCTTATTACATGTTCAATGATAGCACCAATACTATAGATTGTGTAACCATAATAGTAAAAACAGTCATGAAACATAAAACAATTATTGGAGCGTATAGACCACCAAAGTCAAGTGTAGATGACCTACAGGAATTCATACATTTCTTACAAAAAACACAAAAGGTAAGAATAATAGTGGCTGGGAACTTAAATTTACCAGAAACAGACTGGAATTATATTGATTCAGAAACATTAGTAAGTTAATTATTCACAACATATGTTCAGGAACAATTGCTTCAGATTATAAAAAAGTCTACCAATTAACGGAAAATACTGGACATTGTTTGCATGCCTAAATAAATTACTGTTATTTCATGTCAATATTTACCACTGTTGATGTGCAGTGATCATGGGGTTATAAAGGTTAATTTCTTGCTAGATAATTCTGCCAAATTGAAATCTAAACCACTGCACGGAAGGTTCATAACAGATTACACGGAAGCAAAACAGTCAGTATGAACAAGTAATTGGAATGACGTGTTCATTTATTTTGTTATTACTTGAGCTGGGTACAATTTAAGAAATTACTATGTGTAGGCCAGCAGCTGTTGCTCACACTCAGATTCAACCAATACAGTCTAGTTGCTTTTGCTCAGCTGTACACAACATAAGGAAAAATGCTCTGTGGCAGACAAAAATGATTTAATTTATGAAAAAATGGTCCATGTGTTATTCCTACAGTGGACAAGTACATAGAGCTATTATATGCAATTATGGTTTTATACACATTTATTAAAGTCAGTCTATAACTTGGTCAGGCAGATTTCATTATGAAGAGTTAACAAAGAATCAGCTTGTTGAATTTCTACTCAATTATCAGTGCCAGATGAACAATATTAAATACATTGCATCCCAGACTCATAGATTACATGCAAACGTCAATCGTAGGACTAGCAAGATCGCATCATGCATATGATGTGCATTGGACAGGATTATATGAATTAAAAAGTTTAGTAGCCACTATTTATATTACACTTGAGTATGAGGTAATTAATACTTATGTACATAACACTGTAGACACAAGTAGCACAAAGAGGATACAGGTGAGGATTGCTGAGTCAGGTTAGAACCATAACCTAGTTACCCAAAAGTACAGTCACATATACACTGCATTTGCATGCTGAAGAGGGGATAATACAAGAGATGACAAGACAATGTGAGATAGGAATAATGTTGTTATGTGCTGTTATATAAGGTCTTCTCCAGGATGCATTATTATTGTACAAGAATGGTTTGCAACACAAAAAGTTAATGTTTTCGGGTCATGGCATCGTATGTTTTGAAATGCTCAAGAAAAAGAATATTAAAAAATGCATACAAGATAAAATAAAAGAATATTTTGAAATCGTAACGTGAAAATAAGGAGCAACAGGAAACATTACATTTGGTAAATACTGAGGGTACAGTACCGAATTTGCTAGGTAGAAGTAATCTGAAGAAACATATTCATCCTGCAAACTGGATTTATGAATAAATTGGTATTAGTAAAAGGGACCACAGCTAACATTCATGTTCCTGCAGATGTCATACCTAGGTTCATCATGCCCAGGTTGACTGCTTACATTATGCATATTAAAGTAGAAGACAAGATAAACAAACTACTGAAAGAAAATAAAATCACAGCTCTGATGAAATATTAAAAAAAAATCCATTCTTGTGATAGCTGTACTGAAACCTGATAGAAATGTTAGGTTGTAAATTAACATTTGGCCAGATGGTTTCTTTAGAATAGTACTACTGTGCATAATTTACTTCAAGTATAATACCTTCGTAATTTGGCAGGTGTGGGGTGGCAGAACCTTTCATACTTGTATAAAATGCTTATTAGTATATTATTTTTAATTTGTATAAGTAATTGACCATTAATACCTATAAACTAATGCTATGTTTTATTAAGGTCCCTAATAAATTATCAAACGTTTCAAAGTTCAAATGTCATATGTTCGACACCATATGAGCGAACTTTGAAAAGTTCGAAGGTGAAAGGTAACGGCTCTGTACACACATAATGGGAAAATTTCCCTTTTCTGGACTGAAGTACGATGCAGGGTGGCTTCCCCCCCCCCAGCTCAGAGCATTAAGGTGTTTTTTTTTACATTTTTATTATATATTCGAAGATTCAAGTTTTGCTCATATGTTGTCGAACATATGAGGTTCGAAATTTTGAAGCTTCGAATATATAATATAGACCCGTTTTATTAATCTGCACCTGCTAAATTTCAGAGGACTATGCAAAGTATTATATAAGGGGTGCAATATGTTGAGTTGTTAGAGCCTCAACAGAGGAGGAACATTCGCCATAGTTTCAATAAGCATTTAAAAGACTGCAAGATGCAGATCTGCATCTTGAGAAAGATATATATTTTAGCTGCGTACTTTAGACGTGCAATGAATACACATTATATATAAATTAAAGTGAAAGCCTCTGTGGAAGTGTCATCTCATACAAATGTACTGAGTTTAAAATATGCCTTATTTTACTTATTTACTATGTACAAACTCTGTATTAGCTCGCATTATTATTATTATTATTATTATTATTATTATTATTATTTAGGATTACTAATACATATGATTGCAATATGACTTTATTATATATTTTGTATACCTTTTGTACATTCTTCCTGGGTTGAGACTGAAATTGGACACTCTTAATTAGTGTTTTGCCCTGGTAAAGCAAAGCAAATAGGGAGACAATGATTTTTTGTTTTCTATCTGTTTTATTACACTGCATGCTAAGCACTGTTCACCTTCATACCTCTCAACCTCCTAGAGCAAGAAATCAGGACAAAGCAAAAAAAATGGGGGGACAAAGGACCAAAAATAGGTACAATTTGTAAATACTGCGGTTACAAGCTTAGAAAATAGATAGAACAACAGGTTTTGCATTAGCATGAATTATCTGAAGGATATGAAGTCTGAAACTGAAATGTCTGTCATTATTTTCTGACTTAAATTATCAATAATTTGCCAATAGTTTGCTAGAAAACCAAAGTTTTCTGAAAAATGTACCAAAACTATGAGGCAAAAATCTGGACATTCTGCAAAAATCTGCACAACTGAGAGCTGTGTTCACCTTAGTAAGAATATTATCCTGCTCCAGCTTACTTTTTTTACCTTTCACTTAAATATAGCTGTGTTTATTTATTTATTTTCATTTATTGTCTAAGTAACTGTGTTGCATTATCGTTACTTCATAATAAAATCTGCTGCAGGCTACAGAAGACATGCTAACCCACTACAAACTGTATGTCCCTTCCACTATACCGTCAGAAGGCGGGGCTAGATGACATGGACTCTGGAAGTAATTGGACAGTTGCTCAGCATACAGGAAACAGAAACACCTAATAAATATAGGTCCACTGAAGTAACTAAAGTAAAAACTACACATTTTATGATTAGAAAGCCTGCATTACAAGATAAGAGTATAATTATAACAAAAAATGGAACAAAAAAACTTTGCACTTGATGTTTAAGTCAATATAAATCACTGACATAGCCTTTTTTTCTGATTGCAAGCTTACTAAATCACAGAAAGTCACTAGGCTTGTGAGAGCAGATATGGCAGCAAAGAACACATTTTGGTAAAGGTTTAACTTAGCTTAATAATTATTGCTTTACTTGATGACATCAGTCAGGCAATACTCAAACCATTTTTAGCAATGAAGCTGTCAAGCTTGTAGGGTGACAATTACCTGTCCCTGCTACCCACCCCCCCCACCTGTCCTTCATATAAGCAGGGACAATTTAAGATCACCAGTCTGTAATAGTTTAGTAAACAGCATTAGCAAATGGTCCAAAAGAGAGTCTTTTAATATATAGTCACACAATCTGGCAGCATAGACTGTTACTACAAGTTGGTTTCACCCAGTTTTGAGATTCTAATCTCACAGCCCAATTGATATTTTGACACTGCCATTCATTAGCCAAAATTAGTTTTATAGGATGACAAATACATGGGAAGAGACAAGGAGAAAGCATTTTAGAAGTTAAAAAGCTTTGCTACATCTGCTGGTTGACTTGTTCCTTACTCATCTCACAGGGCAGTTTCTTCTTTGATCACAGGATTATAGGCTCTAAAAAGTAAGCATGTCTGAAGACCATATGCACCTGGACAAATACCACCCTCAAGTTGTAGCCCCCCACTTCTAGGACAGAAAAGCATGTCAGACCTGGGATAAATTTGAAGGTACCCATCCAACTGTCAAGGATAGTCTTAAAGAAGAACAGGGTGCTACTCTACTTAAAACCAGATGCATTTTGTTCCAGAGATGGGTCAACCACTGACTGAAGGAATCTTTCCATCCAAAATGTTTTATTTATGTTTGTGGAGGTTCATATACTTAGTTCAGGTATTTGTCTATATGTTTTTCCTGTAAAGGTATAAGAGAGCCATTAAGGTGTGGTTTGTGATGGCATGGAATGCCACACATTCATCTCCATGCAGGAGTCTATAACAGATAGAATGTAGGGATAGAGATTGTAGTCTGTCATGAAAGCTAAGGATATTTAGGCCAGTATTTATTTTTGTTGGTAACCTTTGGGGCCTTTCTAGCTGAATTTTATATCTACCCAAACCTTTCTAATCATAAAATTATACTGAAGACTTTGCATGGCATATAGCATTGTATTGCTTATTAAGAATGAGAAATGATAACATTCTGCAATCTCTGCCCTTTCAAAACTGGTATGTCAACTGCTGATTAATTAGCTGGTGGTAGGTGTAACACTAATGGCACTCTGCATTATAGTATATTATAGGCAGCTGCACTTCATACACCAGAAGTGCTGCTACTCCTAGAATCTCTGCTTGTTGCAATTCAGCAAATTTGCATGTGCATTTTGATTTTATAGTGAGATGCGACTGGCTGCTTGCCGTCTTTTCCCTACATCTATGAACTGAAACCTGTTTTCAGGGACAGTCTCATTGTACATACATTAGACTGTGTAACTTCATGTGCATCTCATTATAAGGCCATTTGTATGTGCCTATTCCCCACTTCCTTGTTGCTCAGTAGTACTAGCTGGTACTGTGCATCACAACTTGCCTCAGCATGCCCATTTTCAGTACAACAGAACATTTTGTACTGTGCATCTTTACTAGTAATACTGGCAAAAATGGTACCATGTATGCACACTAAAGGTTTACTTGTTATAGTGATTAAACTGTATTTAGCCCAAACCATAACATTCCAGTTACTTTCAACCCTCTTTACCTTTTAGTAGAAGCTGTTCTTTGTTCTAGACTGTGATTGATTGTTGCTGCAACTTGCATGAAATTTGTATTACTTGTTAAAATTATTGGAGTGAGCTCCAGTAGCACTGAGGGATAAAGCCCTAACTGAGGCTAATGCTCCAACATTTGATTTGCTTGGGTGCTTGTTAAGTTTGGCAGTGGATGATAGCAATGCCCGCAGGGGGTGGAGGGTAGGAAAGAGAAGGTTGCATGTTGCCACAATCCCTTGGAGGAGAGGTGGTACTGTATAGGAAACCTGAAGGTGGACTTTCATTCTACAAAGTCACTGTCTTTTGGTAGCTCTTATTAGTAGGAGTGTACACTTACATGTGGAAAGTGTTTCAGGTCCCCATGGTGATGTGGGTAGCTCATATACTTGTCTGGGGAATGGGGTAAGGCCATTAAAATGTCCTCATAACAAGAGTTCCAATGAGGATACAAGCAACTTTCATGGCTGGCTGAATGACAACTCTTCTCAACAGCTCTTCCTTCCATGGTACTCCCATGACAGAGGAATGAATATGATTAAGGTGTTTTGGAGACGCTTGATAGTCAACAGACACAGGGTAAAATAAGTAGAAAATCAACCTATTAAAGCTTTTCAAACATTACATTTTTTATCCAAGGTTTAAAAAGTGGATTCATGTAAAACAGGGTATAAAATTCCATAAAACAGCACAAAATAATAACAATGGTTTGCAATGCACTGATGTCCCACCTGGGATTAGTTTTCTCTACTTTGTATCCACTGACTGCCAAGGTAGACCAAATGACCCTGCACTGGATTAAGTGAGTAACCAGAGACTGAATGGATGGAGGGATGAAAGAATGAATGAATGAATGAATGAATGAATGAATGAATGAATGAATGAATGAATGGTACAGTGATTTAATATCAATAGGCATTTTATAGGAATAAAATTATGTCTCCTCTCTAAACTTAAACCATGCTCCCCTTCTGCTAACAACTTATCCCCTCAATTTCTCAAACTTGCCTCCAGTGCCATTACCTACCCCATTTCCATACTTATCAATTGATCTAACCTCAAAAACACTGTGCCCAGAATTTGGAAACAATTTTGTCATTCCTCTCCATAAAGGAGAGAACTCTACAAACTCCTCCAACAATTGCCCCATTGCTATCCTATCTCCCCTTGCCAAAATAATGGAAAAATGTATTCACAAACATATCCTTGAGCACCATATACAGAAAAATCTCCTAACACCAACACAACATGGTTTTCGTCCCCATCGTAGCACTGCCACCACTCTCATAACTTTCACTCAGACAATTGCCAAAGCTTGTGATGAAAACAAATTAGTGTCTAGCCTCTTCCTTGATTTATCCAATGCTTTTGACACTGTATCTCACAATCTGCTTATATCTAAACGTAAAGACCTTAATCTCTTACAATCTACTACACTCTGGTTCTCAAGCTACCTCTCTAATAGACTTGGCCTCCTCTCCCTTCCTTCCTGTTCATACTTACATACTCCAAGGTCCAATACTAGGGCCCCACATTTTTACACATAGTCGTCACTTTGGCTGCTCCCACTCCTCTTATCCAGTACACTATCATATCCTGCTCTAATAATCTCCCCCACCTTCTATCCCTTATCCAAGATTCACTTCTGTCTGTTGAAAAATGGCTAACTAGTAATGAACTCCTACTTAAGCTTTAAAAACAAAACTACTTCTCTTCCTCCCTAAAAATCTACAACATTGCAAAACCTCCTTCTCAGTCACATCTCTCAACAATACTTTTATTTCAGTTGAAACTCATACTAAACTCCTCAGTGTTGTTATTGATGACCAGCTTAAGTTTGACATCCATATTCTACAAGCCATCAAAAAAACACACCAAAAACTAGGCCTGCTATATAGGAATAAAAAATACCTGACTAAGGTTACAAAACGACTGGCACAAACTTTTCTACTGCCTGCTCTCTTCTACGCTGCACGTATTCTTACTAACCTACAAACCAACCTCTTAGCCAAACTTGAATCCACCTACAAGAAAATAGCTACATTTGCTGCAAACCTTCCTTACCACTCCCACCACTGTACTTCCCTAAAATATCTTTTATGTCCAGAAGCTCAAAACTAACTCTTACTTCCACAACTCCACCTCACTCACTCTATTCTTGCAAATCCCTCTCGCTGCCCTGCCCCTCTCTACCCTAATCTCTCCCTATATTCCCAAATGTTGTCTCCGCAGTTCAGACCAACATCTCTAGAAGTCTATAAGCCTATTAAACAAATTAGTAAACTTCTGTATAGTCATTCAGTTGCTAACACAAGGAATAAACTTCCCCCCAACCTAAGAGCCACCACTACCAGTTTCAGTTTCAAAAAAATGCTGAAAGATTACATGCTCAAAAGGTGGTCTTGCCCCTGTCTCACTCCAACCTGACCTATCTCTACCCATCTTCTCTTCCTCCTTTAATATTATGTCTTTGGTAACCATACCCCTATTCCTTATCCATCTTCTTGCAGACATCATCATCATCTCCTTTTGGTTTATCCCAGTTAGGGGTCACCACAGTGGAACAATGGTCCGCAGAATGACTGGCAGTGGAGTTTTGTACGGTGCCAAGTTGCCAACCCAGTGCCCAACCTTCCACAGAAGACACACACTTACACCTAGGGCCAATTGAGAGTGTCCAATCCACCTACAGCATGTCTTTGGGATGTGGGAGGAAACTGGAGGAAACCTACCCAACCACAGGGAGGACATACAGACTCCGCACAGAAGGCACCCCAGCCGAGAATTGAACCGGAGAACATCTTGCTATGAGGTGGCAACACTAACCGCTGCACCACTGCGGCCGTGCTATCCATCTTCTTGAAGACAATCTACCTAAATATCTAAAAAGAACTGTAATGTGTCATATGTTAGTTACATTCCTTATGCCAACTAGTTGTTATTTGTTAATTCTTCATTGCACCCATAGTCACTGTATATACGAAACTATTTAAGTCTTGTCTAAAAGTCTGTTTCAGTATTGGCATACCATAGAAATTCCTTATTCTTGCAAAGAGTTGCACCCTACTGTTGCATTTGTCATGGTTTATGTTTTCTTTTTGTTTTGGAGCTTTTTTCCTCTGGCCTCTGCTGAATAAGAGCTTCTTACCCAGTCAGACTCACCCAGTTAACAAATGTCAAATAAATAAATAAAATAAAAAGTACCCTGGGCATTACAGAAGCACAGGACATAATGCAAATTTGAAGCAGTGGAAGGCAAAAATCAGAGGAGTTAAATGGGAAAAGGACAAAAGGACTGAAAGAGTAAAACAATATCTAAGTTTGAAAGTCTTTGGAGATAAATGTGATGCAGATAAGGAAAGATGCAGACTTTGTAAAAGTTATCCATAATTCCAAAAAGAAACTTTTTTAATTTTGCTGATTTATATTAGAAGTGGTCTTGTTTTTATATTCATGAGCTACTTTGGTAAACACCATATTTAATTACTAAGTAGGTTGAAATAAGTTTTACTTTTCAGTGGAGCACTGAATCCCTTTTAGAAGCATAATTTAAGTTCATCTTTCTTAGAGTTCTTGACATACCTCTCAGCCTCTTAGAAAAAGAAATATGGGCAAAGCATAAAATAATTTTCCAAGTGCAAATCACCACAGACAAAGTCCTATACCATATACCTGCAAGCTGTAGGTAACTGTCTATGTCCCAAAAATCCCATAGCTCATACCTAGAGCTACTGGAGACACTCAGCATTAAACCAAATACCCTATTTATAGGAAACTTTAACTACCCCTCTATAGAATGGGAAACATACACTGCCTCAACTTGCAAGCACAATGATTCCTGGACTTTATTAACATAAATACCCTTGATCAGATAGTGCCACGCCTACCAGATGTTCAAACGTACTGGCCTTGGTACTCACTGATATGGGAGAGCGCTGTATACCCCCTAGTGCCATGTCCTCACTGGTGAGGTCAGAGCACAATATTGTCTGCTTCCTTTGAAATAAAAAACAGCTTAGTAACCCAACAAATCCTGTAACAGTTATTAATTATTCTAAAGCAAACTACATCCTATTAAGCAATAGTTTGTCAAAATGTAGTGCCCCTCCCAACCCTGAGTGCACAGCAATCTATGTAGAATTATTCACAGAGAACCCATACAACCATGTAAATGGCTGTGTAGTGGCTGCTATACTACCAGAATTATGCCCAAAACAAACTCTAAAAGTAAACCACACAAGTGGAATCCTAACCTTAAAAGGGTATATAACAAAAGGAAAACAATCATGGCTAACATCAAGAAGAGCAACTCTAATAATAATAAGCACTGTCTAATTAAGCTAAACAGGAAAGTGAGGACTAATTAAGCCCAAAAAATCCAAATATAAGGTCAAGATAGTCTTGTAGGCTAAAGACCACCACAAGGCCTTCTACAGCTGCGCCCATTACCTCAAAGGCAGATCACAGCAGTGTGCCAAACTGGTAGTCAGTAGTGCTACCATCACTTAGCAGTGCAAGATAGTGAATCTGTTGATTGGCACATTCAGCTCAGACTTCAAGTTCACCCCCTCACCCCCCCCCCATGAAATATCTGCCAGCATAAGGCCCCTCCCGCAATTATTAACAAGCTGCAGCTCCTGGCAAGATTTGTTAAAACCAAAACACAGCTTCAATGGTCCCTAACAATATCCCAGGATGTCTCCTAAGTAGCTTGGAACATGACCTATCAGGACCACTTAGTCTCAAAATAGACTTTGTACAATGCGAATGGAGGACTGCAGCAGTTATCCCACTTCACAAGTGTGGGCCATCAACCGACCCTGGAAAATACAGGCTCTTTATTCTGACTAGTCTAATATGCAAAGCCATGGAATGAATAATCATGGAAATGATCAACAAAGACATAGGCAACTTTCAGACACTGGACCCAACTCAGCTGGGATATGTCAAGAGAAAGTCATACCTACTAAATTTGATGGACTTCTTTGAAAAGCTCAACAAGGCAATGAATGAGGGAAAAACAGGGAATACTGTCTCCTGGACATGGCTAAGGCATTCAAAACAATACCCTTCTCAGATATAGTTGACAAACTCACTGAACTGGTTATAAACTCCTAAGTAACTCACTAGATTGCCAGTTGGTTCCCAGGAAGTTAGAATTAGTTAGACTACCTCCACTAAGAGACTGGTCGCCAGGGGGGGTACCTCAGGGCTCCATGCTGCGACCACTCCTATTTGGCATCTGCGTCTCTGAGGTAAAAGCTAATGTAAATGTCCTTTGGCTGACCAAGCTTAGAGATGACCAAAAATTGGGAGATATCATAGATTCCTTCTTGGCACAAATATCTTACAAGACAGTCTAATACAGTCAAATGACTGTTGCCACAGTCACGGATTAAAACACAATGCAAAGAAATGCGTTATGATGCATTTTGGAAAAACAGTCACCAAGGCTAATTACTCCATTGATAAGACTCCGCTAAGAGCTGATCTAGTAGTCAGAGATCTGGAAAAGTATGTAAACAGTAATCTGTCTGACCTTTGACCAACATATAACCAAGTTACTAAGAAATCTGTTGCATGTTGCCCAGCTTATAGGCAGGGGCATGGCATCAAGGTCTAAGGAAGTCATAGTGTCATTTTATTCAGCCCTTATCAGACCCATGTACCTGATCTGACATATGCAACAGTTGGAATGCTCACAAAGGCATCTTACCAGGAAAATCCAGGCCATAAACACATTGTCCTGTACAGATTGCGTTAAAGCTCCATCTCTATACTCAGTCTTCTACAGGTTACTGAAGGGTGATCTATGCCTGGCATATAAAACATCCTTGGATCCAGCTGTGATGAACATTTTGCACATCTGTAAAAGGAACAGCATGAGAACCACTCAATCGAAGAATTTAAATTTTGCATGCGACATGTTGGTGAAACAGATATGTGCCTCAGATGATCCCTATGCTCTTAAACAGGCTTTCCATCCATGTGAAGCAGAGTCCATCCCTAACCATATTTAGGCATAGCCTTGACCAGTGGATGGGAAATTGAAAATTCACCCCTGGTCTGGACCTTGTGCCTCTCATAGACAGAGGCAGATGGTAACTGCACACAAATTAACAACCCCCACCATAACATTTAGAAACTTCCTAACTGACATACCCCTGCTAATAAATACCCATGATACACTGAGACAATGTTTTGGGTTGCATGGCTAGGCTAGTATATACCTATGACTCTATAGATATATACCTGTAAACCTATAATAGGAAAGACAAAAGCACAAATATAGGAAAAGATTTTAAATATTGTTCTTGTAAACTTAGAAAGTAGCTAAATAACAGGATTTGTGTTAGCATGCATTATCTGAAGGATATGAAGTCTAAAATTCAAATGTATGCCATTATTTAGTTACTTCAGTCCTCAGTGATTTGCCAGAAATCCACAAATGTTATGAGGAACAGACCAAAAATATGAGGCAAAAATCTGAACATTCTGCAAAAATCTGTACAGCTGAGAGGTATGATTCTTGATTTATGCAACTAATTATTCAGCTGTTTTTTTCTCTGATTATGTACTGATGATAGGCTAATCCATATAATTTCTTTGTCAAACTCTTATTTTATGCAACAATGCAAGCACTGAAGCCTACTTTCTGCACACCTTCTGGCTGCAGATTGCCCTGTTAGCCATCTGTAATGCCTCCTTTCTTCCTTCTTAAGTGTCAGAGTGGAAAGCAGCTGGTAATGGGATCATAGCAAGCACTGCAGTTTTATGATAGTTTCCAACTTGTCTTCACAGGCTCAGGCTCTGCTGTCGGGAGAAATTTATGCTGTTCCTCAAATGAAAGTTAGAGATGTTTGGGGGTTGTTGGTTGGTCTGTACTGAGTTCATCTTCATGCTTACTTTCAGCTCAGCATATTACAGCTACTAATCATTCCCAGGAACTCTCTGTAGTACCTACTTTCAGCCCATCTCTTTTGTCAGACCTGACTATTTAATGATAAATTATTTATTTTCTGTATTTTAATGACTGGTTTAGCCCTACGGAGCAGGGTGCCTTTACCGAAGAGAACTAAAAAAAAAAGTTTCCACTGGGAGCTTTCTGTGTGGAGTTTGTATGTCATGCAGATTTTCACTGGGTGCTTTGCTTTCCTTTCACATCCCAAAGACATGCAAATAGGTGTGTGTGTGTGTGTGTGTTTGTGTGTGTGTGTGTGTGTGTGTGTGTGTGTGTGTGTGTGTGTGTGTGTGTGTGTGTGTGTGTGTGTGTGTGTGTGTGTGTGTGTCTGTGTGTGTCAGGCACCTGAGATGAACTGATGTCCTGACAAGAACCCCCCAACCTTGAATTGCATAAAACAGGTATTAGAAAATGAATCCTAAAATGAAGCATAATTTCCCCATTAGTTCATGTGGCTACCCATATACAGTAAGTTATAGAGGGAATGTGTTTCAGCCTAATGCTGTTTGTCTGACTGACAGCACCATGATAGCTTTACCAATGAAAGCCCCTTTCAGTGAATAGGTGGTGATGCCCTTTCTCCACTGTCGTGCGACCATTGAATTCATATATAGAAATTCGGTGATCTCTCCAACATGGGGGTCCAGGAGGGCTTTCGTAAAAAACTTATTCACTTTTAGTGGCTTTTTTCCCCTCTGTTTTGTCCACCAGACATTTAGCAATCTATGAATAATCATTAATCCATTATGCATATAGCACATTTATTAAATTAGCAAAACCATCAAATATACATTTTAAGACTAAGCCAGATGGTATTGAATCAGACTATTAGATGGAGTTGATTACTCTATCATGCTAGTTTCCTGACTTCACATTTCACATTAACCATCTTCACGTATACAGGTTTCATTGTTTGCCTACAAGTTCTAATTGCTCTCGTAAAGAAATAAACAAATGCTCAAAATCAACATGAATGGGCCGCTATCCAGCAGCCTACCACCTTGACCCTCCCTGTTCTCTACTTACCTCCTAATCTGTGATGCTGAATTGATCCTGTTCCTATCCAGATTAACTCACATTTAGTTTAATTTCCCTGATAAAGGTTTCACTGATGCTTGTTGAGAAAAAAAGTCATAAAACAGCAAAGGAATCTAGAACAGGCATATGAAGAGGGTAGAAAGATGTGGATATTTTTGAGATAATGATTAGTAGTCTGAGTCACAATGAACAGCATGGTTATCATAATGTTAGGGTGGTAGATGAAGGGAATCATTGTGCTTTTTATGTCATCAGTTATTGATAATCCGTATAGCTGGGCATCGTGAATACCACTGGTCAGTCAGTGTTAGTGATTGGTACCCTCAGGATTGCAGTGAACTGAGTAGGAAGTCATCTAACTTTGATTTAATTACGTTCCATTCCTGAAGAAGGAGGCACTTACCACTCCACACATCTACCTAAGTGATATGCTATGTCTGTGAGTGCTCTGAAGGACTCTTTGTGCCTGCAGAAAATTTAAGAATACAAATTCTACTCCAATAAAAAAGAGCCATTTATCCCAGCTCTGTAGTTTATAGGGATGCAACCCTGCCTGTGACTAAGATGACCCAATTAGCAGCTCAGTCAGTGGGAGAGCCAGGGAAGGGTGAGTAAGTTGGAGAAGCATTTTATCAGCTCACCCATTTTGGGATGGAATGGTGGGTCAACTGTTTGTGAATTGGAGCTCCCCTGCTAATGGCAGCATGCTGTGCCTGCAAGACAACTTACCATTAAAATTCTACATTAGAAGGTAGGACTGGAAACTCACTAACATTAGGTTTGCTGATGTGTGTGACATCAGCAGCTCCACCAAATGTGTTGAGCTTCTACTCACCTCCCTAGCTGTTTAAACATATCCAGAATGGGATCTTCCCTCCACTAGCTTCCACACTATACAGAGTTGCATCAACATACAACCTCAGAAGTCTTAATCACTCAGGTTCTCTCCTCCAAGCCCCTCCCCCAAACAAGGCTTCAGTGCTAAAACTGTGCTTTCTCAGTCCATGGTCCCAAACTGTGGGAATCTCGTCTTTCTGTTCTTCTAGATCATTCATCTTACCCCATTTCCTGATCAAAGATAAATGGATATTATAAGACTCACGGAAAATACAGCTGCTCCCTCTCTAGTCATACAAGTTAACCTCTTCCTACCCTGCTTCCATCTGACTACACTTTCCATAGCGATTCTTTCAGCATGATATCCACTCTGTATATAATGCATGTATGTATTGAATTTTGTCATTCACTTTATATATAATGCCATATATCTATTGTGTTTTCCCTGGGCTGACACTGAAATAGGTCCAATGGGATCGGTGTTCTACTCCAGTTCATAAATTCAAAATCAATAAATAAAATCCTCCACATGCACAACAACATATATATATATATTCCAGGTTTCCACATCCCTTTGCTAATCTACAGCCAAGGCAGTCGCACCTCTGGGTATTAACATCAGGAGAATAAGAGTATAAAAGCAGCAGATGGCCAGCTGTAAAGTACACAGTGACAGGCAAAAGCAAAATTAATTCTACAGGCAAGTTTCTATAGTTTACCTTCACAGGGATTAAATAACCCTCCCCACAATACACTGCTGTGCACCACCTCAGCTTGAGATCTCAGAGGGACTGTCTTTCTGTATCTCTGTGTGGCTAACTTCCTACAGAAGATGGAAAACCTGTCAGCAGACCAAAAGACACGAAAAGATGCAAGATTCTGTGCGAGACATGGGGATGAAAGGGAGGGTACAGCTGTTAAAACAGTTGGTTTAAGTACTTATTTATTTGTTATAGATGAGACATGGGAAGGAAGAGAAGATTATCAGCTGTGTAAGCAGTTGCCACAATCACACATTTATTTGTCTGAGCCTGGCATGAGAGATTTTTTTTTATCTGGGAGGACCTAAGATCATTGGTTTGGTTAACCAACTTGCTCGGAGTTGCTCAGTTCAAATGTGAAGATGAAAAGAATCAAACCCAGGATTGCTGAGTTAATCTCAGCAGCAATTCATAGTCCTAACTCTCTGTGCTGTGCTTCCAGCCTACTTATCTCTTCCTGTGTTATAGATGTAGAATGGCATGCAAATGTGCTTACACCTACGCTGCTGCCGTTGGCAATGTTCCACCTCCTCTCCTTCCTTCAGGCTGTATGCACTTCAACACCTGCCATCACTGTCAGGTGGTAGTCATCTTGTAGGCCCATAAATGGTGAATGTTGTTATCCATATAGCATACCATGCACTCCTTCCTTCTAAAGATGGCACCTGCACTTCTGGAAGGCCTGCAGCATTAAAACTGCCTGAAGGTGAGTGCCAAACTAACACATACAGCAGTGCCACTGATGCTAATGATTTCAGCATTTTCTGTGGTTGTTGTCATTAATGCATCACAGCTATCAAGAATCTATTATCACCCTAAAGATGCCATGTTTTGATGTCCTGTTGCCAAGGAGGAGATTGTCTCTTCTGAAGGTTTTATCATAGAGCAAGGAGTTTTCATTTATGTATCCTCCACAGTAAAATGTTGGTTGTGTCAGAGAATTCTTACTCATGAACTCTGTATGCAGTATTATTCGATTATTTTATTAGCACTTTTGCCTTTTTACTTTTATTTTTTATTAACATTTTATCTGTTTACTTTATTTTTTACTTTTTTATTAACAGCTTTATCTGTTTAGGGGTGGCCATGGTGGTGCAGCAGTTAGCATTGTCACCTCACAGCAAGAGGTTCTCCGGTTCGATCCTCGGCTGGGGTGCCTTCTGTGTGGAGTCTACATGTCCTCCCTGTGGTCGCGTGGGTTTCCTCCGGGTGCTCCGGTTTCCTCCCAAAGACATGCTGTAGGTGGATTGGACACTCTAAATTGCCCCTAGGTGTGAGTGTGTGCGTTTGTGTGCCTTCTGTGGAAGGTTGGGTTCCGGGCTGGCAACTTGACACTGTAAAACTCCACTGCCAGTCATGAGCGGACAGGTGATCCGCTGTGGTGACCCCTAACAGGGAAAAGCCGAAAGCAGAAGAAGATTAACAGCTTTATCTGTTTACTTATCAATCATTGCTGTCTGTCTGTCTGTAGCTTAGTTCTGGACAAATTTTAATCAGAAAAATTAAGTATTTTAGCTTTTTTTGTTGTCAGTAGACATTTAGTGAAAATGTAATTGCAGTGTCTAACAAAGAACAGGAAATCAGAATATCACTGTTACACTCTGCAGGGAAGGTGACAAACGTAATAGTATTTTCCAAAGCCTCTTGTCTAGATCGCTGAACTCATATGATGGGCTGGTCTAGAAATATGTCCCTATATGACCTCTCATGATCTTTGGAGGTCATTGTTCCTCATGACAATCAATGGAGCTTTAGCAAAATTTCACAAATATGACAGTTATGTTCATAGTTACTGTTTAACTTAGCAAAAACAAAAAAAATCTGTCTGAGCTTCACCCTTCCCTGTCACTTATTTCTACAAAGTAATAGTTTCATACATTTGAGGTTATCAAAGCCCAGTGGGAATGCATTATTTATAGCAAACTTCCTTGTTAGTTCAAAGTATTGTTCTATGTGCAGCTGTATGTTCTTAGCAAAACCATATTCTAATGGTATTGTGGCATGTTATTTTTTCTTGCAGCATATAATGTATTTGTCTTGTAGCTCCAAGTTTATCATTGCATTGTCCAAAATGTCAGAGGGAAATTTATTTCACTGAAGTAGTTTTTTTATATATTGTATATTAATTCTTTTCACATGAGCCATCTAATTCTTCCATGTTTGCTGTTACCTTGGATAACCTATTAGTGCCTCTTATGCAGATGGCCCTAACCTGTTGATAGGGATGCCAAAGGGGAACAACGACCTCTGGACTCTGGCTTAACACATGCACCATTTCTGTGCAGAAGTACTGTTTGTTAAGTTTTTCTCATTTCTCCTTTCTCATTTCTCTTTTTTTATGTGTGCATCTATGAAGGTATTTTAGTTGAAAGGGAAGCTACAAGCAGTTTGCATGTAAAGTAGGCACATAAACCATCTATTGTTGGCGCTGAAGGACAACCCTGTTTTTGGTCTATTTAGTTCAAAAGGAAGCTTCTCATGCAGAAAATAAGGAGAAAAATAAAGCGCCCAGAAGAGATGCGGAACATAGGGAAATGTATTGCCAGCTTTGGCCGTAACAGCCGAAGAACATCATCAGACTGAGCCACTAGCCACTTTGGCATACACTACCGTCCAAGTTCAGAAGTCCAATAAATATTCTAGAGTGTATCCTATAAGGCTGTTGCATTAGAGACACTGGAGGCTGCTGGTGCTGCCAGGTTTAACTGTTGGAAGCTAATAGTGTAATGCACTGGGATGGACAAGTTGCCCTAGTACATTCTACATATTCTATTCTTGATTGCAAGTTGTCTACAGCCAGGTCAGTGGGGCAGCATCAACATAGGAGCTTACCTCTATAGGGAAACAGTCCTCATAGTCTGGACACCTTTCTAGAATTTAATTTCAAACAATAAAAAAAAAAAAAAATCAGTGGACTAATACAGGGATGCGTTGCAAGCATACCTCTCAACCTCTTAGAGCAAAAAATCTGTACAAAGCTTAAAATGATGGGGGGACAAATAGCGACAAATTTTAAATATTGCTCTTACAAACTTAAAAAGTTGATATAATAATAGGTATTGATAAAATAATAGGTTTTGCATTGGCATGAATTTTTTGAAGGATGTGGAGCCTTAAACTCAAATGTTTGTCATTATTCAATGACTTGAATCCTTAGCTATTTGCCAGAAAAGTACAGATTTTAGGAGGAACACACCAAAAATATGAGGCAAAAATCTGGACATTCTGTGAAAGTCTGTACAGTTGAGGGTTATGGTTGCAAGTGTACATATATACTTGAAATTACAAAGGTTCTGATGCATACTCCGATGTGTGCTAAAAGTGTAAATGCAAGCATCGGATTGCAGAGAGACCTGGTGCATGCTGAACATTTAAATGCATTTCTGGGATTACCTGTGACCTTCTGAAATGCTGAAAATGCATAAAATTAAGACAGACACCCATTCCTTTGCTGCATGGTGTTGTACACGTTGAAATTATAAATTCATGTCTGAAGCAAAAATTGAACATAATGCATGTTGCAGTATGAGTATTAAAATACATTATCAGAATCAGGATATAATGTCGACTAGCGTTGAACTGAACTCTGAATTTGGATGACTTGACAAAAAATTATATTGTTAAAGGTTACTTGCTGTAAAGTGGACTTCCTCCATACCCTTGTTTGTACAGCAGCCCCCCACAATGTGTATAGATTATGATCGGTACATCGACCATAACCAGCTTATTATGTATTCAAGACAGGGATGCCAAGAAATTCACCTTGAGGACAAAGGTCAAAGTTGGGGAATGAACAAAATATATTATCATTTTGTGGGTTCATTCTGAGTCATTGTTTGTTGAAATCATTTACTAAACTACTGGGGCTTAAACAAACATCCTGTACCACAAGGGTTCTAGTCATGCTGAAGGCGTACAAAAATCACAAAAACATTAAGTGATTCTGATACCTATTTGCTGACATCAGCAGGGTTAATTCATATTGTTTGTCATCTGAACAGGAAAGAAACCCTACACCTTCTTCCAGCTTAGCCCCTAAGGGGAGGGAAATGGGATGAACACAAAGATTCTAAAGGGAGTAGCCAGCTAACTTGTGCCCAGTGTGGGGGTAGCCATCTAAATGGTGCCCATAAAAAAAACATGCTGGAGGGATAGGTTCCTGCCCAGAGACATCTGACTCTGGAATAGACCGCCCATACATGTCAAGCAGAGCACCTCTTTGGCCCTCTTCAAAAGGAACCTTGATGATTGGATGGGAGAAAGGAAATTCACCCCAATGATCAGTCACTGTGCTAGACAGGGGTCCAGGGAAGTAAATAGTGTGGGAGGAAATAGCCAGGGAATTGTTATGGCTAGGCTTCTATAGGCCCTAGGGCCGATAGCCTAGTACCAACCTATGAACCAGTGTCCTGTGGATATGGAGGTTTAACACTAGTAAAAATCCTATAAAACCAAGGTTTCTGTTTCTATAATGCTGGGTTTCAGAAATAATCCAGACTAGAAGCCAATGTCATTCAACTTTTATTCAGCTCAGATAAGCACTTTTGTCTTACTGTGGACTTCTTCAGATGAGTACCTTTTTAAAACACAAGATCTCTTTACATACACTAGTCTTTATGCAGAGGTAGAGATGAGTGTCTAGCCAGCCAGTCAGTGCTAATTTCTCGAGTAATTGACTACCCTTTCATCCACTGGTGACTGGGGGCATAGGAGAGGGGCCCAGTGAAATGACAGAAAGGGGCACCCTTAATTGAATAGAGGTATTTGAGTGGTGGAGCTAAGGATCATCCCTGATTAATTAATTGGCTATTCTCATTTGAATAGGGGTATCTGAGTGGTTGAGCTAAGGATCATTCCTGTTAGGCTATTTGGAATTATGTCACTAAAAGACATGTTACATATACATTGTTAAAACCACTGTAAATGCCATTAGTTCCAGATCATACGCATGCCTCTAAAGCAGGGTCATTATCTAATTGTAGTCAGTTTTCCTTATTTATTTTCAGTATCTAAAGGACTGCATTAATAATAGACTGGTTAAGCTGGGCAAAAATCTAGCTTAGATTTGTTCACTTTAAATATCCAGTGTCACAGTACAATTAGCCTGCTTTTATGGGGCACAGATCTAGCTTAATTTATAGATATAAGCTGATCAGTGTTTCTCAAAGTGCTAACACTGGGATTATACCTAGCCTTTTATAAATATTAGGAACAGATTTTTTTGTCTACAAAATGTTCGTAATATGGTACAAGCAGACTGCTTTATCTTCCTGTCCAATTTTCTAAGAAAAAGTGTTTGTTAAAACAACCATATTGAACCTGGATACGGCAGATCCTTCTGTTCCCAGTCATGTCAGAAACTGTTCAAGCTAGATTGTTCCACCCACTTTTAAGGGTGTGGAATGAGAGTCTGTAGTGCTTTCGCTAGATACGCTTCATCAGACCTGAAACAAAAAACAAAAAGGCCTAAGGTTTCAAAATGAAAATAGCTTTCTGAAGGAAACAGAGGGAAGGAGGTCAGATTATAGTAGAACACATAAAAGCCGTACTACAGTGAACCACCAGTTAATTCTGTTGTTGTGTCTCTCAGCTTTTCCCGGTTAGGGGTCGCCACTGCGGAACTCCGGTCCGCTAATGATTGGTAGCTGATTTTTACGTGCCGAGTTGCCAGGCCTGACGCACAACCTTCAACGAAGGTACACCCATTCACGCATGTCTCCACGCAGAAGACACTCTAGCTGAGAGTTGAACCACACAGCATCTTACTGTGAGGCGACAACGCTACCGCAGCACCACCACCGCAGATAACCACCAGTTAATTCTATGAAGTAAAATAAAATAAACATACAAACCAGTTGAAGCACATTTCAAAAACATGAGGTACAAATAAAAATGTAAATGAAAATAAAATAATACTGGAGTCACATGAATAAATAGAAATTAGCCTCAGGGAGTGTCTGGCCAATACAGTTATAAAGTGATATGATAATTAAGAGTGGGGCCTTAGAGTATACCTAGAATCTAGTTAATGGCTGCCTTAGAGTAGAAGAAGAAAACATACCTCCTGAATAGTCTTATGGAGTGCCAAAATGCCTGCCATAAGCTATAGTTACTGGTTAAAAAACATATTTTCTGTCTCAGTGTGGGTTCTGGAAACAACACCTTCCTGTTTTATTGAATTCTGAGGTGTTTCCCAACTAGTAGGATGGTGTATGCTGATACTTGCTAAGTAATTTGTATGTTTCATGCACCCAGACTGAGACAGGAAAAACATTTTTGCACACACACACACACACACACACACACACACACACACACACACACACACACACACACACACACACAGAGAGAGAGAGACAGAGATGGATAAATATATTTCTATCTGTATATATAGATAGATAGCTGTATCTGTCTATCTATACATATATGCATATATATTTGTACATATATATTTATAGGAGCAGCACCTTTCATCCAGAAAACAGCCCAGCAAAAGCTGACAGAACTAGTACAGCTGATCAAATATCAGCTGACCAAAGCGTGCTGGCTTTGCAAGTGCAAGATTGCTTTATGGTGAGAATCGGAGAATATGCTCTTCCCCTACTGTCATGTGATCTCAAGGATGGTATATATAATTTAGCAAGAGGTGTTGAGTTGCTGACTCCCCACATGAGTGGTGCAGGGCTCTTGAACCCTGCAAAATAAGTTATGTGCACTTTTTTTTTTTTCAATCCTTTGATGATCAGTATTTATCTTTTTTTGATGAGTGGAAGTCGATTATTGAAGGTTATGTTTCTATATGGTTGCAGTACATTTCATCTAAAGTTCACTTAATCAAAAGCAAAAACTTGATACATTTCATAGAATACTCATTTCATAGAAACTACATTTCATTGAAAATTGTGTGATAGTGTAGAATATGGTTGCTGGTGTGTTTTTCATTATAAGAATTAGAATGCAAATTTGGGTTGATCTGAATTTGTGTCTTGCCAATGCCCACTGTTATGTTGTGCTTCCATCTCTAGAAATGTATTTTGTGCAACAACAGTGATTCAGTGTGTGTGAAGCATTCTCTTTTGTCCACAGTTGTTCAACTATGGAGTTGGTATATTTATGTTAGGGGGCTGTGGGGAGTACAGGGAGGCTTGCCCCTATGTAAAAAAAAGATTTTGGAGGTGTGTGTGGTGAATATAAAATTTTCAATAAAGTGCATTTTGATGATATGTATTTTCACAAAATGAGTTTTTGACACAATGTAGCACAGTTTTTTCCTTTCGGTGAAGTCAGTTTTAGATGAAATTAAATATAATGAAATATGTATACATATAGGAGGAACTAAATAACAAAATATGGTAATGTCAACATCTGTTTTATCAACACACTTTGGTTAACAGATCAGATGGTTGACAAGTATGTGAAATTAACAACCCGTGGGACAGGGGAATATACCCTTCCATTGCGTCATTACAATAATTAGCACAGGGTGGGAGAGGTGAAAGGGAGCTTTCCCCCCTATGAAAATGATGCCTGCTTTGGCTTGCTACAAGGTTAATCCTCGGGCCATATGCAGAAAGGTATCAACATTGATATGTTGGCTCTATTGTGTCAATATTACAGACATCAATATTTTCTATGGTCAGTGTATCATACTATATCCATATACATATTTATATATATATATATATATATATATGTATAAGGTGAGTGAGTGTGCGTGAGTGTTTTTCTAACTTGTACGAGTGGGTTATGGTACGGAGGTGGAGGTATGATTGTGTGTGTTGACTGTGTGTGATTATTTTTTTTCTTTACTGTTTGTGCAATCTCGGAGTTAGTATATATAAGGGTGCAGGGGGGCTTTCCCCCTGCATTTGTGTAGTGTAGGTGTGTGTCTGTGTTGTGTTTTGTTGTATTTAATTGTTTTGTGGTGTGGGTGTTATGGTTTGTGTGTTGTGTGCTGTATTGTGTATGTTCGATGTTGTGGTTTCGTGATTGTGAAGTGTCGATGTTGTGATGGTTTCGGCTTTATACTGTCGAAATGCTGAAATTCGATATTTCAGCATTTCAGTAATATGAAGTGAAACCATATATATATATATATATATATATATATATATATATATATATATATATATAATATGCATGTATATATATATTTAATATGCATGTGTATATAGATATATATATATATATATATATATATATATATATATATATACATACACATATATATATATATATATATATATATATATATATATATAGAGAGAGAGAGAGAGAGATATACTTCCTAATATCAAAATTCAAAAACACTGAAGACCAAAACGCAGAGACGAGAATCACAAAAGTTAAAATGTCGAACCTGTAGTCATACATTCAACAAAATGAACTCTCAATACACTGAACATTCAAACACATGAATGCATGATAGACTGAACAGAAATCATATGTAGAAGTAGGTGTATGTGTGTGTATATATGTATTTTTATATACACACATATTCGTATATGGATATTTGGTCACAAATTGCAGTAAACAACTCACTTAAAACATGTTTCACTGAAATCACATTTTGTTGGTTCACAGTTCATAGAAAACTATAGAAATCTGCAGACAACCACTGCTGGTACAGTTTGTGTTTATGTGCCCACAGTGATTCACTGTTTGCTTTTTCTCTTTTCTCCTAGGTTGTGTGACCATGGAGTTACTATACATAATTAAGGGAATATGGGAGATATACTGTGATTCAAATAAACTCATATGTATATACAGGGGTTGCCCCTGGAAGAAAAGATGTTTTCAATGTGTTTTGCACATCTTCAGATTTCTGGAGTTTTGATATTCTGAGATTGATGTTCTGCAGTGTGTGTGTGTGTGTGTGTGTGTGTGTGTGTGTGTGTGTGTGTGTGTGTGTGTATATATAAATATCTATATATATATATATATATATATATATATATATATATATATATATATATATATATATATATATATATATATATATATATATATATACATCTTTGTGTGTGTGTGTGTGTGTGTGTGTATGTGTGTGTGTATACACATATCTATCTAGCTATAGATATAGATATATGGAAACATTACTCAGGTCAGCTGTTGGTATAGTCAAAAACTGTTTTGTCAACACAATTTGGTTGTGTGAGATCGCTACAATACTGTGGTTGGGGATTTACCCTTCCCCAGTATTGTGCAACCCAGAAATAGGAATATATAATTAGCGGAGAGAATGGTGGCACAGTCTCTCACATGGGGATGCGGGGGGACCACCCTCCCCACACACACAAAAACACATTGTTTTGTAGTTACATGCTCTGAGGTTATTGCATGCTGAGAGCATGGCTTTTTTTTTTTTTTTTTTGAGATTAGCAACATTGACATTTGGGTGTTTATACAATTTGGGGTATAAATGATACTTAGTATGTGATATAAATATTGCTACATTTCAAAGCATTTTGGCTTTAATGCATTACAAATGCTACTGTGTAACATAAATATTATGTAAATAGTTAAAAAAACAGAGAAACTAATGGTCTTAAAACTTCGTTGATAAGCTCAGTCAGAATAATTTCCAAAAATCATTAAACCCAGGTAGTGTTCCAAAGCAGCAAGCCTTTATTCATCACAGACAAGCGATTCTCAGTAACAAAAAAATCAGAAATATTTTCTGATTTTTTTTGATTTTTTTATTACTGAGGGATATGCCCAGTCAGACTTTCCCAGTAAACAAAGGCAACTAAACAAATAAATAATTAATTCATTTGTTTAAACCTGAAATATGCATGTGTAAACATGAACTTGCTGTTACCAAGACAGAATTACCTTTCAAACCCAATGTTTTTAAGCTGTCTTATTACAGGTTTGAGAAAGAAGGTCGTGTAGCCAGAATTTGTATCAGTAAAAGGAGCAGTGTTAAAGCCAGGAATGTGCAAATGTCTAATATGCATGCTAAGGAAGAAATATCCATGGAAGATGATAATTTATATATTAAACCAATAAAATTTTCATTTAGACACCATGAAACAGAAATGCACAATGCAAACTACATGGTTTCTAGATTCAGACAGTGTTTTCACTTTACCCTAAGTGTTTAAACATAAACTTAACAACAAGTTGCATTCATGGAGAGAAAAAAGAATATCCCATTACAACTCTAGAGCTTCAGACCCTCTTAGTAATAATAATGTATCATGTAGTAGTACTACCTGAACCAACCCATGATGTTATTACTGGGAAAAAAATCTTCCAATTTTAAAGTCCTGTAGAAGTTAAAGGATGTAGATGATTTGCATCAAAAAGATAGCCCTAACAATGCAGAAATCATCCAGCCAGTTGTAATTTTACCTCAGAATGAAAATGCAGGAATTGTGTTTCTGAAAAAACAACTGGAAATATGATATCTAAAATCTTAAGTACAATTTTTGAATTATGTACATTTCTTCTTTAAAATATTGTATCATAGGAAGTTACTAGACTATTGGCCCTGAGGGCCTTACAAGCCTAGCCAAGAATTGAATCCATGTTCTGACAAGTCAGCACCCAATGCACCTGTCCAGCAGGAATACAGGTGGAATCCCCGGGGTGTATTTTCTGTTCCCCATCCAGTTATCCCGATTGCGCTTAAAAGAGTTAATGAGGTACTCTGCTTGACATGGAGATGGAGTCGATTCCACAAAAGGGAGAGTCTCTGGGACATAAATCTGTCCCACCAACAAGTCCTATTGATGTCGCAGACCAGGTTGAGGTTGTGTGTGTGGGTTACTCGAGTGGAGCTTGAGTTGCAGATATGCAGTGGTCCTATCAAGGCTGCATCTGAGACTGCTTTGTATGCCAGACAGAGGTCACCTCTGAGGAATCTGTATTTGACTAAGTAGATGGACAGGTCTTTTAGCCTATCTGTGTAGGGTAGATGATTGAGGCCCTGGATTCTCCTAGTGAGGAACATCTGAGGTCTCCCCAGCTGCTGCATGTGCTTTGTAACATACATGCCGGAAGGGAATCAATAATGAGTCTTCTAAGGGAAGAATACAGAGATGTTATGACCGCCTTGTCCCTGGATGGGATACCCTTACTAATGAGGTGGGCCATGTAGAAATCTTTCTGTACAATGGAGGCAACATGGTGATCAAAACTGAGTTTGCTATCAACCTAGGTGCCCAGGTCTCTCATGACTGATTTTGTGCTTAGGACCTTGTTATTAATGTCATAATTTGTGGGGACATCACTCTTCCCAAAGTAGATGATGATGCATTTTTGGCATTCAGTTTGAGGCCATGTTACTGGCATCCAGTCATTTGTTTGTGTGAGACCATCTTGGAGGATATCTACATCACTAGGGGAATTGATGACAGTGCCCATCTTGCAGTCATCTGCAAAGTCAGCCATAGCCCACTGGTTTTGGCCTGCACCTCAAAAAAGTATATCCCAAACAAAAGAGGCCCCAAGACTGATCTCTAAGGTACACCACTCATTGCGGGTCTACTGCTTGAGGTGGCTTCCTCTATTTTGACAAGGTGGGTTCTATCAGTGAGCCAGTCTGCTACCCATCTAGTTACATACAGATTGATGCCTAGTTGAGAGAGTTTATCTAGTATACCCGAGTAGGGAATAGCATCAAAGGCTTTGGTCAGGTCAAGGTAAGGGGTGTACACCATCTTCCCTTCATCCATGGCTTTGGTAACTGTCTCAAAGAAGTCGACCAAATTTAACAGGCATGACATCCCCTTGACAAAACCAAACTGTATGGAATCGAATCTTTGGAGGTTGCCAATGTCCTTGTTAATGAGGTCCATGATAATCCGTTCCATGGCCTTGCAGATTAGGCTAGTTAGACGGATGGGGCTATTTCCTGGATCAGTGGACACTCCACCTTTGTGCAAAGGGATGACAGTCGCTGTCCTCCACTTGGATGGTATGAAGCTGGTACTCATGCTTTGGATGAATAGGGTGCCTAATGGTGCTGCAAGTTCTTGCCTGAGTTCATATAGAATGCAGCCTGGGATGTTATCGGGTCCCATGGAGGCTGTATTTTTTCCTTTGAGAGAGAAGTGATTTACTAATGAGAGGGGACAGAGGGGTGAATTTTTCATTTAACCTGTCTGCCAGCAAGTTGGCTATATCTTCAGCATTTGTGTATGTGGTGTCCTTGACCTCCAGTGCTGTGCAGATCTGAGTGCTTCCTTTGAGAGTGCGGACATATGTATCATTATTACTTAGTATATCCTTGTTATTATTGCACTTTTATATTATTTCAGAGTATCAAAACAAGGAATTGCATTAGAGTTCTTCCCCAACTACCTTTTCCCAACAAAAAAGGATTTTTATATGGATGAATTGGGAAGAGTTATTTATTACTATCTGCTCTCAGTTTTCATGTTCTGTCCATACCTATGTAGGATGTCCTTCAAGGATGCATCTGCAGTCCTTACAAATGGGTTGTCCTGTCGTCAGGCAGCCCTTCGGTTGGCCGGATTCCAAAGTCTGGGTCTGGCTTCAGCTGGTGTCGCACTTCACCCGATGTCACTGCGGCAGTTTTTCGGGTATAAAGGCATCATCCGATGCCATTTTCCTTAGTCTTTCTTGCCGCGTGGCACCCGAAGCAGAAGCTGTTCGCAAGTGCCGGTCGGTCAGATCCAGAGATTACTACTACCGAATCCACCTTTTGAAGACATGCTGCTTTGACACTTTACATTATTCCTTGGTATATGTGTGTCACATACCTATCAAATAATTGCACAGACAAATTGTCAAATGTCATATGGACAAAACCATATCATCAACAATTCAGTCCATTGAAACAAACTCAAAACAAAGAGAACATCTGCATAGACCATAGAAACTGCTTTTGCAGGAGGGCAAGCTTCACTGCACCCCCAACACCACTGCTATTTATATATACCAACTCTGAGATCACACTACAGTGGGGAAAAGGGCAAATTTCCTGATCCCTACTGTAATGTTATCTCATAGGTTCATAGGTGGGTACTAGGCTATTGGCCCTAGGGCCTATACAAGCCTAGCCAAAAAGGTACCCTGGCTTTCGCCACCCAAGAAAATTATTTTCCTGTGCCCCTGTCAAGCAGAACCACAGAAGTGATCCCCAGGGTGAATTTCCTATTACCCATCCAATCATCAATATTTTTCTTGAAGAATGTTAATGAGGAGCTCTGTTTGACATAGATAGGTAGTCTGTTCCAGAGTATGGGAAGTCTCTGGGACAGGAATCTATCCCTCCAGCATGTTCTGTTTATTGTGGTGACAAGGTTTAGGTTCCTAGAGCATGTAGCTCGGAGGGATTGGGATTTCTTTAAGTGGAGCATGTCCAACAGCTCTGGGTTTGACATAGCTTTGTATGTTAGGCTGAGATCGCTTCTGAGTAAGCGGTATGTGACGAAGTAAAGCTGGAGTTTTTTGAGACGGTCTACGTAAGGCATCTGTTTCAGGCCAGAAATCCTCTTTGTTGAGGTATTTTTGCAGCCTCTCCAGTTGTTGTAGATGTCTTGTGAGGTACATACCAAAAAGGGCGTTGTACTCTATAATGGGTCTAATGAGTGATGAGTAGATGAGATACTCTGTCTTTATGGAAGACAAGATACGGAGGTTTGGAACAAAGGGCCTGAAGCTCCGGTAACCGTCTAGCTGAGGTAATGGCAATCAAGAAGGTAGTTTTCCAAGACAAATACTTTGTCAACCAAAGCTGCAGGCTCAAAGGGGGGACCAGTGAGAGCCTGGAGGACTATGGTTAGATCCCACAGAGGAACCGCATTCTTTACAGGAGGCCTTAAAAGAAAAGTACCCTTCAAGAAGGCCTTGCAGATCTTAGAGGAAGCTAAGGGACCAAAATTGTCTCCAATGTGGAAGTGGGAAATAGCCACCATCTGAACCTTCACAGTTGAAGAACTGGCCCCCTTATGAAAAATGCAGAATAAAAACGAACTGCTGGAATGGGAGCCGTAAAGGGATCCAAATTCCTATGCCCTGCCCAGATAGAAAAATATTTCCATTTACTATTGTAGACTTTCTTGGTAGAAGGCTTATGAGCGGCCACCAGGATGGATTTAACTGCAGAAGAGATACCGGGAGCCCTAGCCACTAACGGAACTGGATCAACCAAGCCGAAAGCTTGAGGTCGTCCAAGTTCGGGGTTTTCAATCCTGAAGGATGTGAGATTAGATCCAGAATGGGAGGAGCTACCAGATGAGACCACAGGAATGGGAACCAGGTTTGACGGGGCCAGACTGGGGCTATGAGGATAACTCTGCTCCCCAACTGAAGAGCTTTCTGCAAGAATTTTGTCATTAGCGGGAGAGGAAGCTAGGCATAAAGAAGACTGGATGGCCAAGCATGAACCAAAGCGTCTCTGGGGTTCTCCCCTGGTGGGAGGATTAGAGCAAAACACTCGCTGCACTTTGCATTCGAAAGTGACGCAAACAGATCGCAGCAAGGTTGACCCCATTTGGGGAAGATCTGTTTCACTACTAAGGGGTTCAGAGACCACTCGTAAGGTGAGAGGATAGTTCGACTCAGTTTGTCCGCTAAAATGTTGGACTGACCCAGGATGTGCGTTGCTAGTAGAAAGCGGTTGGTGGATATCGCCCACTCACAAACTCTCATGGCCTCTCAGCAGACAGGATAAGACCTGGTTCCCCCCTGGTTGTTGATGTACTAGACCACTGACATGTTGTCTGTTTGAATTGCAATAGTCCCTAGAGGAAGAAGGGCATGGAGAGCCTGCAACGCTAGAAGCACCGCCCTCATCTCCAGAACATTGATATGCAAAACGATCACTGTTGGAGTCCACATGCCTTGGATGCCCCCCCCCCACCCTAAGCAAGAAGCATCCGTAGTCACTGTGGCTTGGGGTAAAGGCATCAAAAAGGGCGCCCTTCCCGAAGCTCTCGGGAATGGAGTCACCAAAGCAGAGATTCCCTGCAAACCCTGCTGAGGGGAATAGGGGAGTACAATGGGTGTCGAAGGATGGACCACTGGACCTGTAAGGTCCATTGAAGAACCCTCATATTCAAGCGGGCCAGGGGCGAAAGGTTGATCACTGCTGCCATCTACCCTAGAGCCCTCAGGACTAATTCCGCCGGTGGGGCTGAAGACTGTAGAAGAGCCAAGACATGGAGAGTTAGGTTGCGGAGTCTGTCCGACGTCAGAAAAGCCTTGGACTGAAGCGTGTCTATTCTGGCCCCTATGAAATCCAAGACCTGAGTAGGCTGAAGGGAAGATTTTTTTGTAGTTTACAATGATCCCCAATTGGTGGGCCAAATGCAGGAAATAATCCCTGGCCGAGCATAGTAGATGCCTGGTGGGAGCAGCGAGGAGCCAGTCATCCAGGTAAGGAAAGACCTGTATTCCCTGAAGCCTCAGGTGGGCCGCTACAACTGCCATGGCCTTGGTGAACACCCTGGGGGATGTGGTGAGACCAAAGGGGAGGACCCTGAACTGATAATGGCTGGCTCTCAGCTGAAAGTGGAGAAACCTTCTGGATCGCCTGTCCATCAGAATGTGGTAGCACGCATCCTTGAGGTCTATGGAGCACATCCAGTCGTTCTCCTGCAGAAGGGGGAGAATAGATTGAATGGTGACCATCCGGAACTTTTCTTTGGCAATGGACAGGTTCAGTGAAGACAGGTCAAGAATCGGCCTTAGGTCCCCCGTCTTTTTTGGCACCAAAAAGAACCTGGAGTAAGTGTCTGATCCAGACTGGCCTGAGGGGACGCGCTGGATGGCTTTTTTTCTTAGCAGCTCTTCTATCTCTAAGGCTGCTGCCTCCTTCTGATTGGGTGGGACATCGGGGAGGCACCCCAACTCAGGGGGAGAACTCAGGAAGGGAATAGAGTAACCTCTGGATATTATACGGAGCACCCAGTGATCCGTCGTGATGGACTCACAATGTGCTAGGTACTCAGAGAAATGCCCCCCAACTGCCTCCAGAGAGGAGCAGTCAAGCAACCCCTCAGGGTTGCTGTGTGGATCGATTGGAAAAGGGTTCCCTCGACCCAAAATTCCTCGGCCCCCCTCTGCCTCTGGGCCGGCATCCACCCTGTCCTCCCCTGCCTCTGAAGGACGAGGGGTCCGGAGTGGAACGGGATTGTTGAGATTTCCGGAACCAAATCTTCTTTTGTCCTCTCTGGTTCCTGGCAAAGGACCTTTGAGGAGCCGAGAAGTGGATTCCGATGGCAGACAATGTCTTCCCGTCTTTCTCGCTGTGGAGTAGTGTATCGCGGACGGTCTTGCCAAACAAGCTTTGTGAAGCTTGCCTTGAAGGGTTCTGCAAAATTGCAAAGAAGGAGCCAGGCATGACGCCATAAGGCGATGCCTACTCTGCTAGCTCTAGCCGCTCCCTCCGTGGCATGGGAGAGAAGCCACACAGAAGTGTTGGATATCGACCTTAGAGTGGTCATTCGTGCTGAGAAGGTTTGCTTGTCCTCGGCCGACATGGAATCCGGGGGTTACCCAGCATACTCTTTGATTAAGTCCCGCTGAAGTCGAATTATGTGTGCCAAGTAGTTGAGCGCCCTTACCGAGAAGGTGGCTGAAGCAAACATCCGCTTTCCAATGCGGTCCATCACCCGAGACTCCTTGTCTGGAGGATGTACCGAGGAACTTTCTTGCGCCAGTTCCTTCTTGGTGGCAGCCGCCACCATCATGGCATCTACTGGGGCACCTTTGCTCCACGCTGTCCTGTCTGTCGGGGAGCTAAGAATTTTGTCTGGACTCTTGGGTATCGGCTCTACAGTGTCCGGCTCCTTCCACTCCCTGGTAGTTATAAGGTCTACCAGGGGGGTCAGCTGGGGGGGACACCCAAGAGGTAGATGGGCCTGCATCAAATGCCTCCAGAAACACAGACTCATCCGAGGAAGGCTTTTAGGCTGACCACCCCCCTCAAATGCGCAGCATCTCTATGATGTCTCCAAAGGAGACGTCCTCGGGGGGTGACCTGGGGGAACCTTCCCCTTCCTCCAAGTCAGTGTCTTCCGTGAGAGACTCGGGGGAGTCCAAGTGCCTCCTTTTACACTTTTGCGTGTGAGGGACCTCCTCGGGGGGGCTGTCCGAGGAGGGCTCACCAACCAGGTCATGTTCCTCTAGGGGAACCATCTGGAACATAGACGCAGGCTGTCCCTGGGGCCAGATGATGGAGGACAGGGCCGTCTGCGAGGGAATGGCGGGTGGATCCGTAGCAAGAGCTTGGAGCCTCGAATCCCTCGAAAGGACCCTCTCCATGATGTTGAAGGCCGAGGGTGAACTGCTTTCCCTGGGATCCGAGAGCAGCACCCTCGAATCCGACATGTGGATCAGCGCCGGAGTCGATGCGATCGGACCCAAAGGAGAAGTGCGCTCCGACAGCCTCAGAGCCGAAGACACACTAACCCCTCAGGATCCAAAGCTCGGGTCACGGCCCCGAGAGCTCGGATCCGAAAAAGGACCCGACAAACTCGAGGGTACAGCCGGCGTCGAAGTAGCGATTACTACTGGCGCTGACACCCCAGCTCCAATGCTACCCGGATCCGACAGCTCCAAAACCTGATATTGGATTGGAGA
The DNA here is from genome assembly GCF_019279795.1 of Protopterus annectens. Lineage (NCBI taxonomy): Eukaryota > Metazoa > Chordata > Ceratodontiformes > Protopteridae > Protopterus > Protopterus annectens. The sequence continues at coordinate 1,312,182,428 of NC_056745.1, read as the reverse complement.
AGGAGCAATGGGGGCAAAGAAGGGGGCCGAGCTCCCCCCCAGAGGGGGGGAGACAAGAGCACTCCCATCTGCATTTGGGCTTGGAGAAAACGACACATCATCAGGTCCATGTCCGCATCTGAAAGGCTCATGGTGGATCTAGAAGAAGCCGCCAAGGCTGGACAACCTCAAAGATGACCGTGTCTTCTCCTCCAGCTCTGGAGAGAAACGTGGAGAATGAAGCCGAGAGGGGGAAGACCTGGAGACCTTTAGGAGAGAACTGAGCTGCTTAGCCGGTGGGGCCGAGGGGGCAGAATCAGCCCGCCGCTTGTGGTTCCTATGCCTCTCCCTTTCACGCTCCTTGTCCCTTTTGTCTCTCTTCCTGGAGTCCCTCTCTCCCTGGGCCACAGTGGGAGTTTGAGTCCCGGCCAGGGGAGCAGGAACAGTCAGCAGAATAGCCTCAGCCGCGGCTGGTGCCGCTGAGGGAGAGGAGGACGAAGCAGAATCCGTGGGCAAAAGGCCCGCAAGGATTAACTTGGTCCTCCTGTCCCTCAAAGCCCGGGGGTTAAAGGCTGCACAAATTTGGCAGCCTGATGACAGGTGGACCACCCCCAGGCAAATAACGCACTGAGTGTGGCCATCGGCTAGGGACAGCTTATGGCCACACTCAGAGCATTTGGAAAATACGGCCTTAGGGCCTTCAGCCATATCAACACACACACACACACACACACACACACACACACACACACACATCTCCACACACAGATAAGGGGAAGGGAACTACAACTAACCGACTACTATATAAAAGGTTTGTACTAAGTATACTAAGGTCAGAAGGAAACACACACACAATTTTGAAGAAAAAACTAGGAAATAAACTCTCTAATTTACTCACAAACCACCAGGAGCTCATCTCTCATGCTTCAAGAAGCTGCGGCAAATGAGATCTGAGGACTGGAGGGAGGTAGCAGGGTATTATGGGTAAGGGGAGGAGCTTGGAGCTCGGACCTCTAGCTTGGAAAGCTGCCGGCTCGGATCCAGATCAGATCCGATACCCACAGGTTGCTGACAAATGAAGTTACCTACTCAGATGGAACGTTATGTGAGTACATAACTTCTTTTTAGTGAGTTAATCTATAATTCCAGAGTGGGGGGATGGTGTTGAATGCCTTGGCGAGATCCAGATAGGCTGTGTGAACCACCTTACCCTCATATATGGCTTTGGTGACTACTTCAAAAAAGTCTATCAGGTTTAGGAGACATGATCTGCCTTTTACAAACCCATACTGTGTGGGGTCCAGAGTTTGGAGATTCCAATGTCTTTGTTTATGAGTTCCATGAAGATACATTCCATGGCCTTGCAGACAAGGCTCGGCAGCTAATGGGGCAGTAGTTCTTGGCGTCTGTTGTGGCCCCCCCTTTGTGGAGTGGGATAACTGTCATGGTGCGCCATTCAATGGGCACAAAGCCTGAGGTGAGGCTATGATTGAACATGGTACTTAGGTGGGGTGCCAGTTCATTCTGTAGTTCATGTAAAAGGCAGCCTGGGATGTTGTCAGGTCCCATGGATGCTGTCTTCTTGGCTTTGGAAAGTGAGGTTTTTACCTGTGCAGCCGTGATTACAGGAACTTTGCATTCTTCCGGTATAAAGATGGGCCCTTTAGGGGGTGAAAGGGGGGTAAAGTTAGCAATGAACCTATCTGCCAAGATGTTGGCAATATCAGTTGGTTCTGTATATTTAGTGTCATTGTGCTGTAACTCAGAGCAGATCTGAGTGTTGCCATTGAGATTTTTGACATAGCTATAGAATGCTTTGTGGTTGTCTTTAGAATAAGTGGCAATTTTGTTTTCATAACTAGCTTTGGAGGATTTTATGAGGGATCTCAGCTTCTTACTGAGGCTGACCAAGGAGTTCCTCCAGTCGTGGGATTTTACTCTTTTTTGAAACAGTTTCTTTCTTCTGTTGTAGAGTTTGTTTATGGCAGAAGACCACCAGATTGGCTTCCTTTTTTTGGAGGATAGCATCTTGGTTCTGTTAGGGATAGCACGATCCATGCACTCGTGTAAGTGCTTATAAAGTGCATTTGTGTAGGATTCAGCAGTCATACCTCTATTGTCCATCTGCATGGGTGTCATGAAGTTTGCCACTTCTGTCTTAAGAAGCGTGAAGTTAGCTTTGGAGAAATTTTTTATGGGTGTTTTCCTAATGGGAGGTGGGAGCGGGATGTGGATGTCTAGGGTGATTGGCTTGTGATCGGATCTGACCAATGAGGAGCTGACTTCTGGTGTGGAACACCGGTCACCCATGTTGGTGATGACCAGGTCTAGGATATTGCTGCCCCTGGTGGGGGTGTGGATAAGTTGATCCAAGACATTGGAATTGATGATTTCCAGAAAATGTTGAGCAAAAGAGTTGGTACATGAGTAGTTTTCCCAGTTAATGGTAGGGTAGTTGAAATCACCCATTATTAGAGTGTTGGGTTGTACCTTAATATTTTCCAGTGTATCAAGAAAAGAGGAGTGGGAATCCTGGGGCATGGTGGGGGGTCTGTAGCAAGCTACAATCTGGATTGCGGTTTTGCCCAGAGTTAATTGAACTTGAATAATCTCAGATGCATTATGCTGAGCAACTAACTTGGAAGTGTGGATATCCTTAACGAATATGGACACGCCTCCACCTTTAGTGTTTCGGTCTGGGTTTGGTGGCCGAAAGGTGTGGTATAAATTATAGCCTGGTAATGCAGGGGTGCTCTCTAGAGCTTTGAACCAGGTCTCTGTCACTACACAGATGTCAATGTTCTCCATTTTAAGGAGTGCCTCGAGTGAGTGCATTTTGAGGTTTAGACTTCTAGCATTGAGTAGCATTGCCCTCAGATTTTGTTTGCTTGTACCTGTTATGGTGGTTAATTTGCCATTTGAACCTTGTCTAAAAAAGGCACTATAGGGGTGGCAACAGCCTTTGCCAGTCCGGAATCCCAAGGGCGACAGGTGCAGGCCATCTCTGGCAAAGCAGCGTGGTCTGTCAATCATGTCATCCCAGGCAGACAGATACTGCATTCCCTTAGAATGACACCAGAAGCTTAGCCAATTGTTAAAGTCAATCATTTTGTCCTTGTACTGTGGTGTCATTCAAGGTGATGGCAGGATGCTACTCAGGGCTAGGGTCATACCGGCCTGGGCTACAAGATCGGAGAGCTCCTCCATTTCGCTTTTCATGTAGTCCAGGGAGGTACGTCTCAGGTCATTCACACCAACATGGACAATGACAGAGTCATATTTGTACTTGTTGTGGAGTGCCCTGAGTGCATGCATTATGTGGCAGATCCTGGCACCTGACAGGCAGCTGACAGTAACTTTTTCCTTGTTTAGCTTGGTGAGTGGAACATCAGTGTGCCTGAATATCGAGTCACCTATGACTAGAGTGTTGGGTACGTTATGCCTTATGGGCTGTAGTTGAGTGGCACACTAAGTATGTGGGCTATGTGTCATTTGGGTTGTGTTAGGGGGTGGAGGTTGCTTGCATTTCTGCTTTGGAGGTCTCTGTTGTTTGGGCAGATTTGTACTGAGAGCCTCCGCGAATGTAGGTGTGTGTTTTGTGTTCTGTGTGTGTGTTTTGGTGGTGTAGGTTTTGAAGGACTATGTGATGAGTGTGGTGCGGTGCAAGTGTTTACCTTCTCCTCTTGACTGTCTAGGCGAGTCTTTGGTGAAAAGAGCTTTGCTTCCAGTTTGGCTATATAAGTGCATCTCTCACAAGTCATAGTGTTGGGTGGTAGGAGGAGAGGGTTGTCTGTGTACATGAGGCAATTGCTGCATTGTCCCAAGATGCCCAGATTCATCAGGTAGACAGGAGAAAACACCGGGAGCTGACCGTTAGACATGCCTGAATAGGTGCTTATTTATTAAGTACTAAAAACTGTTTTCCTCTAGACAAGTGAGGAAAGTTGAGTGCTGTAATAATTTGTAACTTATTTAGTGCTTACAGTGAGTTCTGAGATCAAAGAAACAGATGAGTGCTAAAACTAAAAAGCTGGCTAGTTGCAAGGGAAATTTTGAAGAACAGACTTTATGGCGCCAGGAATAGTGTAACCCCAGTTAAGTGGGGGGGGGGGGGCTTAGGAGCTCACAAACAGTCCTGGACACAGCAAATCCGTATCTGACCTGCCACAGGAAAGGGGGGAAGCAAGCTTAGAATTTTTTTTTCCAGTAAATTGGAAATGGAGAAAGCTGGAATAGAAAGTAATTCAATGTTAAGAATCTGAGTGGTTTGGCCTTCACAAATGTTCTCTATTAGATTGAGTGAACTAATGACACTAGACTGGGAGGAGTGTCACAGATCAAATATACAGTATGGGCGGGCAACTACAAAGCCACCACGTATAAGAACACACAACACAGGGGAAGGTGGGTGGGAAAAATTACAGTTCCTAGCTGTAGCCACTAAATGAAAGTTTTAAACAGATCAAGGAGCAGACTCGAGAATGCTTTTAACTGTAAACAGACAAAAATGCACAGAAAACCTCGGATAGAGCACTCACAAACAGAAAATACAACTCTCAGTATGAAAAAGCAGTTTACTGTTAAGTAATGTTAAAACAATATAAAACAGTACATAAATGCAGTGAAACAATAAAAAAAGCTTTATAATAGTGCAAAAATGTAGTAGATCAACTGTATAGCACAATTATAAGCGTTTCAGAAGTGCAGTTCAGTGCAATAAGTGTAAGAAATAACTTATCCGGCTCTTGGAATCTTAAGGAATTTCCACTTATGCAATGCAATCCAGAGCCTGACAATACAAGCAGAACCTTTATAAGACACAGGGTTTATATAGCAGTAAGAATGGAAGAGTTGGAAGATCAGATTACTACTCAGCCCCTGCTATTACCCAATCACTCGTACTACAGAAGGTAAGGAGGCCTTGTTACTCTCAATAATATTGAAGACAATCAGCAGAAAATGGCTGCCAGAAGCACACGAAACTCAAACAAAACTACCAGCCTAGACAACAGGCCTCTATCAAGATTATGCCACCTGAGCAGAACACAGAAACCTCACTTTAAAAGGATAGAAAGAACACCCACAAAGGGAAAATACAAGTCTCAGTATGAAAAAGCAGTTTACAGTTTAGTAATTGAAATAAAAAATGCAATTATATTAATGCACACTATTACAATTCCTAGCTGTAGCCACTAAATGAAAGTTTTCAACAGATCAAGGAGCAGACTTGAGAATGCTTTTAACTGTAAACAGACAAAAATGCACAGAAAAGCTCGGATAGAGCACTCACAAACAGAAAATACAACTCTCAGTATGAAAAAGTTCAGTATGAAAAATCTCAGTCAGAAGGGTTCAAAGGACTGAATTGTCGATAATATGGGTTTGACCATATGACGTTTGACAATTTATCCATTTGATTATTTGATAGGTATCCATATATGTCTACATGAGTACCTGGTTGTGATGGACTATTATACAATCCAAGGAATATTCTGTCTTGAACACACTGGTTCCAGGATAGGCAGTAGTTTAACATTAAACCAGACATTGATGGAACAGTAACTTATAATCAATGAATAGATTTACAATTGACATTCATCATGTTGTTCACATGGCATTACTTCGGGGAACTCTACATTAGGATGTGTTCCAACATCTGACATGTCTTTCAAAGCTGGGTACCCTTCCCCTATAGCCAGGATGATGTAAGCTCTAACTTTGGGCTTACCTACATACCTGGTATAAAGGTTGACATACGTCTGGCCATTTGTTGTTCCTTCTTTTTTTTTTTTTTTTTGTTTGTTTTTAAACACGTCTTTATTGAATTATTACTTGACATAAGCAAATTTACATTTATCCAAAAGAAATCAAACTGTATTAACACATTAATAAACATTATACTTCACATATATTAAGGGTGGCCATGGTGGTGCAGCAGTTAGCGTTGCTGCCTCACAGTTAGAGGTTTTCCGGTTCGATCCTCGCCTGGGGTGCTTTTTGTGCAGAGTCTGCATGTCCTTCCTGTGGTCACGTGGGTTTCTTCCGGGTGTTCCGGTTTCCTTCCACATTCCAAAGACATGCTGTAGGTGGATTGGACACTCTAACTTGGCCCTAGGTGTGAATGTGTGCGTGTGTGTGTGTGTGCGCCTTCTGTGGAAGGTTGGGCACTGGGCTGGCAACTCAAAACCATAAAACTCCACTGCTAATTATGAGTGACCCCTAACCAGGAAAAGACACATATATTGCTATATATCATATAACCTAAGCACCATTACATAAATTACTCAATTCCTTCTTGATTCATGTGTTGTATGCGTGCTAAGTGTTCAGTAGTCCATTAGGCCTGGCCATGACTCAGAGAAAGCAACAAAGAACTCCACTTGGGACTTTTTGTGGTTTACATGTAGATTATCTTGTAGAATATGTATTGTAAAATTTGCCAGTTTGTGCTTCGTGGGTTCTAACTTTCATCCTCTGAATGGACATCTCTGTGGCATCTCATTAAGGTATTGTACATGCCATACAAGAAAGGCAAACATGCCTATGAATGTCAAATATCTTACAAGGATAGATATGATTAGTCTATTTACTGTTTGGGCTTGGTGCACAATCAAGTGATGTGAAATTTACCAGGAGTATAGGACAAAGACCATCTACATGAAATGTAAATCCATTCAGATCTATCTAAACAAAAATGGTCTTGTGGTTTATCTCCCCTGGGCTTATGGATATTAATACCATGGAAGCAGTCAACCAGCCCCAAAACTTAACATTTTTTATGGCTGAGGCATCTGGCATGGCCCCTTTGGAGGCTACTATACCATCAGTAGTTTGCATGTCTCTCTAAAATAAGTACCCTTTAGACTTAACAGATATAGACAAGGAGTCACCTGTATCAGAACACTGTCTGATAATCAAGGAAAGGGACGGCAGTTTGCCCTTGCTTATTGTGGAGTACATGGACATTCTTCAGATGATCCTAAGACATTATATTCACCCACAGCTCTAGGATCGATTTGGAAGCCCAGACTACCACCAGACAACATGTACCCCTTCATCAGTACCCAGTCACCAAACCACTCTTACCTCACTAACAGGACTGGGATAAGATGGCATAGGGCTTTCTCCAGTTCCTCCAGCATTAACAGCGCCATACATACTAGACATCTGAGTCAAGAGTTAGGCCTTCCAAGGGAAGGAGGGAGACCTCACCAGTTAGCTGCACTGGTTCATCACATTCAGGAGATGAGGGTGAAGAGTTGGGCTACAGATCACATGCATCCTTCACCTTATCATATGACACAGAGGACACATTGGCCTCTGATTGCCTGCAGAGTATCTGTAATTTTGAGATACCTTCTCTTTAATGAAGGAGTCTTTCCAATGGCAAAACTGTGCTCAGCCCCTTAGACAAGAACCATGGAACTTCTGAGACTTGGGCCACAGTTCAGCTGTCAAGTACTGCCATAATCTTGGATTAATTTTTTAGACTAATTTCTATTGCAAGGAAAGCATCCTATATAATATTATAAGGTAATATACAATGTATCTGTCACTTTTTTCCATCATTGAAATGTATTTTATTATTAGTGTCTATGATCTGGTGTTAGCTCCTTTGGTGCTTTGCTCCAGGCATTGACCTTCAAACAAAAGCAGATCAGACATTGCTTTATGTATCAGGCAGTGGTCACCTGTAAATAACCTATAAGATATACAATATAGTGATAGTTCCTGAACCCTTTCATTAGTTCAAGTTTTCCAGCTTTATGAATTCTGTAGTAAGGTATTCTTGTATCTTTTCCAAGTGCTTTCAGTTGTTTTGCTTTAAAGATTGGTTGAAGAGCAAAGCAAGAACTGACAATTTAGAAAGCATAGTAAGTGAACAGCTTGTCTTATAAATGTTTCTGAAGTTTGAATAGGTTGTCTTGTTGCTGCAGTTCCAGATTGAAATGGTAGAATAAGCTTTGACTGTCTAGTAATCCTGCAAAAGATAAAGAAAGTAACTGAAGGAGTTAGAAATTAAAATGCACTATCTCGCTTGCTTGCTATGGTTAGAAGGACTATTTATTGTTTCTATGAAATAAATTTTTGCGGCCATTAAAAGTTGGCGCTAGGCTTGGCGGTGCTTCTTTGTGTATATTAAACAAAAAATATATTAATGTGGCATTATCAGGTGGTGGTAGGCTTTGTAGGGCTGCTGTGTTCTTGTGTAAAACAAAACTGAAATATATTACTGTAACTATTATTACTGTTATTAATAGTAGTAGCAGTAATAGTATTGTCACTGTCATTATTATTTATTTTTATCCAGCATCTGAGATGTACGCAGTCATCAAAGTGGCTATATGTGCTAGATATGTTTGCTCAAAGCTATAGTGAGTTAGGCCTTCTGCCATTGCACTGCTGTGAGACTGGAAAAGATAAGTGCTTATTTTCAACTGTTTTCTGCACTTCTGATTTACTAAAACATTTGCTGCGTATCTGTTTAAACTGTGCAACTGTTTTTTAGACTTAGTGAATTCAATCCTTACCTCTGTTCTGATCTTTGTCTCCTTTTTGTTTGTCTGTTCTGTTCTTTTTACTTGTTGCTATACTTGAAAAACACTAGCATAGAGCTGAATATCTATTATTGCTTGTGACCTTTTAAGTTTGTAATGAAATCTTTTGTCTAGAGAGGCCTAGCTGTTTCTTCGTGGGAGGGGATTCGGTCTAGTCTGATCTCTCTGGAGTCATTACTGCAAGGCTATTTTTTTTGATTGGATAATTTGGCTGGTTCCTGTTTCTCTGCCTTAAATAGCCAGTGTTTAAACCAGTTTGTACTTGTTTGCTCAAAGCTGCAGTGAGTTAGGCCATCTGCCTTTGCTCTGCTGGGGGACTGGAAAAGATAAGTGCTTATTTTCTGCACTTCCGATTTACTAAAACATGTGCTGCTTTTCTGTTTAAACTGTGCAACTGTTTTTAGTCTTAGTGAATTCAATCCTGACCTCTGTTCTGATCTTGTGTATCCCTCCCACCCACTCATCTGCTGCTGTGGCATTAAAGCTCAATGTTTTTGAGTTGCCTGCCTCTAGTATAATTTTGATAGTAATCACAAAAAAAGCACCAGAATCCAGGAAAAGTGACACGAACAGTTGAATTCACTAACGCTGAAACTTCACAACACGTTTTCGTCCTTGACTTCATCAGATACCAACACTCTTGGTGCACTCATCTTAAATACATTAACTAATTAATGGTAGCCAATGACAAACAAATTGATTAATTAGAGTTAGTTAAAAGCACATACACATATATATATACACACACACAGATTATACTTCCTAAAACCACCATAAAATTCATACCCTATAATAAACCACATATACAAAACTTGAATGCTTGTGAATATAAATTTAAATATATAAAAATGAACCTTAAATAAAACTATGACATTATGTTCTAAAAAAATTTTTTTGTAATGACAATATTTGTTAAAATAATATAAAAATCCTATAATTTAGCAGATCTCAATTTTAAAACTGGCTTGAGTGAAATCATGTCATTGAGACCTGGTTTTCTATTTGCTTCTAAAACAATTTGCCAAAATAGTTCTCTGTATTCCACCAGTGTTTCCCAATTCCCCCCTCTAGGGTCAACTGGCACACATTCTAACACAAAAAATCTAAATGTAGCTAGTTTACATGTAATGGTATGCTTGTATAATGCATTGTTTTCTTTTTTGGTCCTGATGTCATATAAATGTTCATAGATTCTTTGCTTTAACATTCTCTCACTCTTCCCTATGTAAAATGAATCACACTTTGTACAGGTAGCTAAATATATTATACCCTTGGTGTTACAGTTAACATATGTTCCTAGAGTTAATGTCCTTTGTCTAATAGGTAAGTCTAATGTTTGTCCAACATTAAGATGTTTACAATAACTGCAACTTCCACATTTAAATAAACCTACTTTTTTCCTAGTAGCTTTCCCAAACAATTTATCAGCTGTACCTCTCTCCAAAATATTCTTAATGTTAGTACTCCTATAGGTGAATTTCAGTTCATTATCAAAAATACAGTGCAAGTCAGATAGTCTAGCAAAGTTGTTCCATTCCCTATTAACAATTATTTTTACCAGTCCTGACTGACCATCATAGGTTGTTGTGATACCAGATTCAAAATCCATGCCATTATTTAGGTTGTTTGAATCTTGTCTATCAAATACTCCTCTTATACCTAAAATAGGTGCAAATTTTCCTCCTCTTTCCCTAGTAACTTCACTGCATATTTGATCAAAAAGTTCACTCGGGTAACCCCTATTTAAAAATAACCTTTTCAAAAATCCACATTCATTAAAATAAGTAGTGTCTTTAGAGGTCATTCTACTAAGACGAACTAATTGACCTTTAACTACACTTCTCTTCTGGTGGGGTGGATGTGAACTAGTAAAATGTAAGTATGAGTTTGAAAAAGTCTCCTTTCTAAAAATCCTTGAACTGAAACCATCCTTAGTCTTAGTAATATTAACATCTAAATAATTCAACATTTGAGTATCATATTTGTATGTGAATTTTAAAAAAGCAGTAGTGTTATTTACGAATTCTAAAAACAAATTAAAATCATCATTATTGCCTTTCCATAAAAAACATAAGTCATCTAAAAACCTACCATAGAATGTCCAAAATCTACTAAAAACCGAAGTTAATATAAAGGTGTTTTCCCAGTATGACATAATAATATTGGCATAAGTAGGAGCACAATGTGCCCCATAGCAACCCCTTACATTGTTTGAAGTATTCACCTTCAAAAAATATAATTATTTTTAATACCACCTCCATTAATACCAAAATTGTTCTGAACTCATTATGAGTAATTTCTGAAAATCCTATTAACATTTCTTCGAACCATTCTAGGCCTATATCGTGGGGAATACTAGTGAACAAATCAACCACATCCAGAGTAACAAAAATCAAACCTTCAGAAAATAAAGATTTGTCCAATTTTCTAAGAAGATCCCAGGAATCCTGAAGTATGTGGGTGTTGTTCTTAAGTACTTTCTTTACCTTACAATCTATGTATTTTGCTAGAGGGGCTGTGATAGAACCTTCTGCAGAAACTATTGGTCTCAAAGGTGGGTCATCTATATCTTTGTGTACTTTCGGTATACCAAAAATAGAAGGAACCTTTGGTTTTTCAACATATAAAAATTTGTGTGTCTCTAAATCTATTACTCCTTCTGTTAGTAAATCATTCACCATCATATGTATTTTATTGTATGCCACGTTTATTTCATTGATAGATACCCTAGTGTATTTAGTAGAGTCACTTAAAATCTCCTGCATTTTACCTTCATATATAATGTGGTCCATAAGTACCACCCCCCCACCTTTGTCAGGTTTCATAACCCTTACATTTTTGTTGTTGCTAATTAATTTAAGGGTTTCGTGCTCAACCTGAGTTAAGTTGGATTGCATATTATATGTCTTGAGTGACTTCCTTAGTTCGTTTTCTAATACTACTTCAAAATTCTTTAGTTGTGGGTGCAATGGCGGGTTAAACATAATTTTACATACTAGTTTACCCTCACTAAGTGATTTTTGCTACCATTAAAAAGTATTTCTAGGTTTTTCTTTCTAATAAATAACTTAATGTCAATTAAAAGCTTAAAAATATTGGTTCTCTGTTTGGGTATGAAACCAAAGCCTTTAGAAAACAAGTCAAAAAAGGTTTTATTCACAGTAGTGCTAGAATAGTTAAAAATGTTAAAATCATTGAATGTCCATTTATGCCCATCATTGCAAATATTTAATTCTTCCACCCCATGTGATTCCTCGCTCGGGGCCCCCATTCCCTCACTTGGTAGTTTTTTGAGCTATAATCAATAGGTTCTTTGTACATCAGTCTCTCGGACCTTCTGAGTGGAGGAAAATCTAAAGGCTCTCCTTCATTGTCATCAAATACAGCTATATCATTTTCACCAACACTATAGGTAAACACCCTCTTTCCAAACTGTCTGAGCTTAGGGTAATGTGTTTTGTTTTTATACTCATTCACATCCCTTTCTATTTTCCCTAGTTTTCTATTTTGCACATCCAAACATTTACTTTCTATATCCTTAAGCAATTTGTAATATTTATTCTTATGTTCTTCCACAGTAAAAAGTAAATCATGCGTAATATCTTTGCTAAGATGCTCAACATGGCTAAACCTTTTCTCTTTCTCACATTCATTATTAGATATTATAGCCCTCATAATCTCAAAACCACAGTTGTCAAATGCTGTAATCAATTGCTGGTGAAAAGCAGTACCATCAAATACATTATTCGGGTATTTACAAACTCTAAGACCCTTTGGTACAATTTTAAGTTCTAAACAATGTTTTAAGTATGCGTTGTCCATTTCTAGCATTTTGTATTTATGTAAAGAAAAATCCAATTCATCTAACATTTGAGAGTAAGTTTTACTGGCAGTCTGTATAAAAGCTTTCTTGCCAAAGTCATATTTAGCATTAATAATGTCTCTCAACTAGTGAAAAGTACCTGTATGCTCTCTAGCATTAGTTCCACAGTCTGGGAAAATATTCTCATTTCGCTGATTACGCGAACCCTCTGAAACTCGATTTGCACTGTCAGCTCCAACCGTAATGTGTGGGAATCCATCGAGACTGTCTCTCATACCACCATCTACTGTTTCTCTATCACAAACCTCATCACCATTACTAGTTTGCGCTCCTTCATGCGAAGCAGAGCGCCCTGCTGCTTCCTGGTTCCTAGGCACAGAAAGCATCGACAAAAGCGTAACCATGGATTGGCTTACTGGTGTAAGCAGTCCTACCAACTGTGTCAGTTGGCCAATGAGCTTATGAAGCTCTCCAATCTCGCTGCTCTTGTTGTTGCTGTCCATAGCCACAAAGCCTGGAAATCCTTCAAAAAAAGCAACAAATAACCACAGAAGAAGGCAGGTGCCCCAACGTTCACAAGTAATCACAAAAAAAGCACCAGAATCCAGGAAAAGTGACACAAACAGTTTAATTCACTAACGCTGAAACTTCACAACACGTTTTCGTCCTTGACTTCATCAGATACCAACACTCTTGGTTCACTCATCTTAAATACATTAACTAATTAATGGTAGCCAATGACAAACAAATTGATTAATTAGAGTTAGTTAAAAGCACATACACATATTTATACACACACAGATTATACTTCCTAAAACCACCATAAAATTCATACCCTATAATAAACCACATATACAAAACTTGAATGCTTGTGAATATAAATTTAAATATATAAAATGAACCTTAAATAAAACTATGACATTATGTTCTAAAAATTTTTTGTAATGACAATATTTGTTAAAATAATATAAAAATCCTATAATTTAGCAGATCTCAATTTTAAAACTGGCTTGAGTGAAATCATGTCATTGAGACCTGGTTTTCTATTTGCTTCTAAAACAATTTGCCAAAATAGTTCTCTGTATTCCACCAGTGTTTCCCAATTCCCCCCTCTAGGGTCAAACGGCACACATTCTAACACAAAAAATCTAAATGTAGCTAGTTTACATGTAATGGTATGCTTGTATAATGCATTGTTTTCATTTTTGGTCCTGATGTCATATAAATGTTCATAGATTCTTTGCTTTAACATTCTCTCACTCTTCCCTATGTAAAATGAATCACACTTTGTACAGGTAGCTAAATATATTATACCCTTGGTGTTACAGTTAACATATGTTCCTAGAGTTAATGTCCTTTGTCTAATAGGTAAGTCTAATGTTTGTCCAACATTAAGATGTTTACAATAACTGCAACTTCCACATTTAAATAAACCTACTTTTTTCCTAGTAGCTTTCCCAAACAATTTATCAGTTGCACCACTCTCCAAAATATTCTTAATGTTAGTACCCCTCCTATAGGTGAATTTCAGTTCCTTATCAAAAATACAGTGTAAGTCAGATAGTCTAGCAAAGTTGTTCCATTCCCTATTAATTATTTTTACCAGTCCTGACTGACCATTATAGGTTGTTGTGATACCAGATTCAAAATCCACGCCATTATTTAGGTTGTTTGAATCTTGTCTATCAAATACTCCTCTTATACCTAAAATAGGTGCAAATTTTCCTCCTCTTTCCCAAGTAACTTCACTGCATATTTGATCAAAAAGTTCACTCGGGTAACCCCTATTTAAAAATAACCTTTTCAAAAATCCACATTCATTAAAATAAGTAGTGTCTTCAGAGGTCATTCTACTAAGACGAACTAATTGACCTTTAACTACACTTCTCTTCTGGTGGGGTGGATGTGAACTAGTAAAATGTAAGTATGAGTTTGAAAAAGTCTCTATAACTTGATATTGAATACTCCCCCCAGTCCCATTACATCAGCTCATTCTACTGTGTACAGTGAGATAAGTTGTGAAGACCCACCCCTTTAGCTTCCCAACCTTGAATTATCTTCTGTCTCTTCACTTTCTACTAAAAAAAATTGTGCCTCTTCCTATTTCATTTTGTTGCTTGTGCTTAGGAGTTCAACTGCATTTAGTTTGCTGCATTTATTAGTGCTTTTCGGTAGCCTTATTAAATTGATAACAGTATTCTACTGAATTGCTGCTTTATTTGAGCTGTTTATTACTGTTGTGATTGTGAGCTAATTTATCACATTTGCACTATTTTAAAGCAATTTACTGACTAACTACATTTCATTGCTATCTACTGCAATTCATTACTGTTTAACTGCATTTTACTGCATTTCATTACTGTTTAACTGTATTTTTTCATATTGTGAATTCTGTTTTTTATATTTTTCCCCTAACAGATTTGTTTTTCAATTGAATTGTACAGGTTATAGGTCACATTAAAGGTGGGAAAAGTTTTGAATTGATTTATTGTGGTCTCATTTTTTTATATCACAAAAACTTGCATTTTAACAGGAGTGTGTAAACTTTTTATATCCACTGTATGTCCAAACCTACACCAAAGTACTATACGAGCATTTATATAGCTGCATGGAGTCAGGAATAAGCAACAGGATGAAATCATCCCTCCTCAAGGAAGAGTAAACCTGTCTGGTGGACATCTGCAATAAAGAAACTCTATAATAAAAGGAAAAATTGCTGTCCAGGACCAAGAAGGAGCAGGGGCCTATTTGGAAGCAGTCTCTCCTTAGCTTGAACAAGCAAATAAGAGCAGTAGTGAAATCCTCCAAAGTAAACTTTGCATCCAAACTGGCCACATCTACTAAAGACAATCATAAGGCCTTCTTCACATATGTCCGCAATCTCAAAGGAAGCACCCAGATCTGCTCAGAACTAGTGATCAAGGAACCCACATACACAAATGCCGTAGGTATAGCCAACCTGCTGGCAGATAGGTTCAGTGAAAACTTCACCCCTCTATCCCCCCATCAGGACATCCCCAGTACCTGCCTCCCTCCCTTTATCTCTAGGGAGTAAGTCATGACTGCCCTCTCAAAGGCAAAAAATACAGACATCCATGGGACCTGATAACATCCCAGGCTGCATCCTACATGAACTCAGGCAGGAACTTGCAGCACCATTAGGCACCCTATTCAACCAAAGCTCGAGTACTGGCTTCATTCCAGCTAAGTGGAGGACAGCCACTGTCATCCCTTTGCACAAAGGTGGAGCATCCACAAATCCAGGAAATTAGAGACCCTTCAGCATAACTAGCATGATCTGCAAGGCCATGGAGTAAATTATCATGGACCTCATTAACAAGGACATTGGTAACCTCCAAATACTCAATCCCACACAGTTTGGTTTTGTCAAGAGGAGGTCATGCCTGTTAAATTTGGTCGACTTCTTTGAGACAGTCACCAAAGCCACGGACAAGGGGAAGATGGTGCACAGCCCCTACCATGACCTGACCAAAGCTTCGATACTATTCCCCACACAGGTATAACAGATGACTGGTGCCAGAAACATGGCCTTGAACTGAATGCCAAAACCTGCATCATCGTCCCCTTTGGTGAGAGTGACATCCCCAGAAATTATCACATTAATAATAAGGGTCTAAGCATGCAATAAGTTGTGAGGGACTTGGGCACCCAGGTTGATAGTAAACTCACTTTTGACAATCATATTGCCTCCATTGTAAGGAAAGCTTTCTACATGACCCACCTTGTTAGTAAGGGTATCTCATCCAGGGACAAGGTGGTCATAACATCCCTGTAGTCTTCCCTTAAAACACCCATTATTGAGTACATTGCCTTTTTCAGCATGTACCTCACAAAGCACATGCAGCAGCTGGAGAGACCACAGAGGTTCCTCACCAGGAGAATTCAGGGCCTCAAACATCTACCCTACACAGATAGGCTAAAAGCCCTGTCTCTCTATTCAATCTCCTAAAGACTCCTCAGAGGTGACCTCTCTCTGGCATACAAAGCATTCTCAAACCCCACCTTGATGGGACTGGTGCATATCCACAAGTCAAGCTCCACTCAAGTAACCCACATGTGTGACCTCAACCTAGTCTGTGACATCAGTAGGACTTGTTCATGGGACAGATTTGTGTCCCAGAGACTCCCTCTTTTGTGGAATAGACTCCCTTTCCACATCAAGCAGAGTACCTCATTAACCCTTTTTAAATGCAACCTGAATAACTGGATGGGGAACAGAAAATACACCGTTGGGAATTCCACCTGTGTCCCTGTTGGTCAGTGGCATAGGGTGCTGACTTGTTGACACATGGGCTAAATTATTGGCTTGGCTTGCAAGGACTTCCAGGCCAGTAGCTTTGTAACTTCCTCTGATCCTATAAGGTGAAATGTGGATGAAAGTGTCAGAAGATGCTGTCATTTTTTAAACAGTCATTAATCTGGCTTAGGACTAGCTGGCATTTATGAGAAATACTTTACTGTGGTTATTGTGTGTTTGCATGAAACAAGGTTGAAATATATTACTGTGGTCATTATTCTCACAATTAGACATCTTAATTGTACACAGTCAACTGAAATATCTATAACTGCTGGATGCTGCAGATGACTGGATTAACATGTATGACCCTGCAGTTGTTTGCTCAAGTTAAACCATCACTAATCTCAGGACTAGTGAGCATTTGTGTGAAGTGTGCTGTAATACTTCACTGTGACTATTATTTGTTTGAAACAAAGTTGAAATACATTTCTGTGGGCATTATCATCTTAATAAAACAGCGGAGGCATACACAATCAACAAAGATGTTATAATTGCTGGGTATGGGGACTATCATTGGATGAAAATAACTCATTGTGCTGTCATACTCTACAGTTAAGTAGTTTGGTTTTGCAGAACTAGTGCATATTTTATGAAGTAATACAGAATACATTACTGTGACTTGAATATTTTTGCAAAACAAAAACTGAAATACATTACTGTGGCCATTATTTTATTTTTAATACAGTTAAGCATCTAATGCATACACAGTCAATACAATGAGTATAATTGCTGGGTACAATGGCTATCTGTGGATGAAGATGGTTGACTGCTGTAATTTGAGCAAGATAAACAATCATTAGCAGGACTGGTGTACATTTGTGTGAAGCAAATTGAAATGCTTTGCTATAATTAATTCATGTCTATGTGAAATGAAGTTGAAACATATTACTGTAACCATAATTTTTTCTTGCTACAGTTAGATATATGAAGTGTACAACATCATTCAGTTTTCCAAGTTGTGGATATGGGGGTGTCTGTGTATGGAAATGACAGACCCTGTCATCTCTAGACAGTCATTACTCTAGCTTTACAGGACTACTGTGCATTTGTGTGATGCAAGCTGAAATGTTTTACTGTGGCCATTTCAGCTTATATTCAGACATATGAAGTATACAAAGTCAATGAAGTGGCTGCAGCCTACGGAAAAAAGTGATTTAACCCTGCTATTGTTTGATTACAGTCACAATATCATTCAGCTAGCTTGGCATGAACAATAACATAAAATGCTTTGCTGAAATCAATGTAAAAATATTATTGTTATAGTTTGTATCCATGTTGGGAGGGATTTTGCACTGTAAATGCAATAAGTCAGTCATATTTGTTTTTCATTTTTCCATCTTAGACATCATCATTCTAAGCAATAAATGGTTATCTTTTGCAGTCTGGACATAATGAGTGTGATCACTGGTATGATGGCACAATGAGTAGTGTTTCCCTGTCAATTTGTTCTTGAGTGTGGTTCCTTCTGTGTGGAGTCTCTGTGTCCTGCTTGTCACTATGTGGCTTTCATCCAGGTTATTTGTTTCCCTCAATATCCCAAAGAAATGATGTATATGAAGTAGTGTTGTTTCAGTTTGCCTGTAGGTAAGCATTCAGTTTGAAAGTGTGTGTGTGTGTGTGTGTGTGTGTGTGTGTGTGTGTGTGTGTGTGTGTGTGTGTGTGTGTGTGTGAGAGAGAGAGAGAGAGACAGAGAGACAAAGTGTGTGTATGCGTGTGTGTTTGTGTGGATGGATGATTGTGTGGGTGAGTGGGTGTGTGTGAGTGCATATGTGTTTGCATAAATGTTATCACCAGTTTTATCTGTAGAAACACACAATTTATGTGCATAAATCTTCTGGCTGCCATTGAAAAAAGAATAACTAAACAAGAAATTATCTTTCCAAAATAAGGTATAACATGTTATCAAGAATATTTAGACTCTCAGTGTTTCTGGAGACTGGTGGCCACTCTAACCATCTGGGTGTATAACAAGACTTTGACCCAGGATTAGTAGGGAACCCCATACTCAACCTCTGCTCAGTATACATACACCCGTCTGAGGCATATTCATGATAGAAGTGATGATCAAATTTTGTATATCATGGTATACTTTACTTCTGTTAAATGGAGTGTGCAAGACAGCAGCATATATTTGGGTGTTTACCTTTTCTCCACTGTGCTATAATTTTGGAGTTGGTATATATATGTATATATATATATATATATATATATATATATATATAAAATATCGTAGGGGTGTGGGGTCCATGCATCTCATGGGGGGGGGGGAGGATTGGACGTCTACAAAAATATTTTTGTGCTTTTTTATGTTTTTCAAGTAATATTTTTCATTGTTGAAAATTCAGAAAAATGTAAGCCATAATTTTGCAACTTGACCAAACATAGGGAGATCCCCCTACCTAGGTCCCACCTACCTCCTGAGCATTAACTTTTGGGAAATCCAGTCCCTCGAATGTCCATAAAGATGTGAATTCTGAAAAATGCATTGTAATGTTATAAACAATAGGCAGAAAGCACACAAAGTAGTAAAAACCGATGTGGCAAACTGAGATTCCTTAGGATGCATAGAGTGACTGCGAATATTCACGTACTGTATGTAATTAAGTCATACAAAATTTCTAAAAGGTGGCGTTTGCATTACAAAGAGTTTAAAAATTCTTACTGAATCCAAGGAATATGGCAGTGTTTTTCATTCCACTTAGCAGCTTTCGTATGATCTTCCTCTGAGAGAGATAAAAACTATTGATACAGGAAGATAAATTATTGTGATATTGCACTAGCAGACTTTTCTAAATGCAATTATATTTTAACACAAAGCTGAGGACAGGAAGTGGTATTCAGAAATAATGGTGTTTTATTAAGTACTCTCCAGAAGAAATGACTATGTGGCCTAAATAAAACTAATTATCTTATTTTGCACAAAAAAAGAGTTATACAATATATTATTAAAGTAAACCTGAAATAATTAAAAACCTAAGAGCAGGGAATTTAACCCCAGAATACCACATGCAGCTGAGAAGTGGTGGGCAAACAATATTAAAATAAATAACAAGCAACAGTGGAGTCTGAAAGTGATGAAGTTATGTAAGTAATGTATAGCGTAGCCATAACATTCTTATGAGTCTGACAGCAGCCGCTGGGGCTGAGGGGGAGTGGTATTGTTACAGTACACAGTTAGCAATCAGACATTGCCTAAGGGGCTACATAACTAAACAAAAAAAAACTTTCAAAATATACAAGCCTGACTGGTCACTTATAAACAGCATTCCGTTTTCACTCGCCTGCAAAAATCTAATATCACCAGTACGCTGCAGAACAGAGATATGTGGAGAAAGGCAAGAAGCCACCATGGGAATATGTGTTCAAACAGTGATTACAATTTACTTTCAGCTTGCTTTTGCAGTTTGTAAGTACAGATTTTCAAACCACAATTTTTCTTAAGCAAAGCATATCAACTACTTATTATGTATTCTGCTTCAGATTTTCAAAGGTAGTGTACTCCTTGCTTATAAAATTGTCTTGTTGGATCATACCTCCCAGTTGTCCCTGATTTTACAGAATGCCCCTGATTTTGCATCATACTTCCTTCTCCCTGTCCCTTATTGCAATTTTGATTTTTCTCGTAAATCACCCAGGATTAATAACAGTCAGTAATTCATCATCAAAAAAATGGCAGACATCAGTGTTTTATACTTTTTTTTGTTCTGAAATGCATGTTAATGGAAAGCCTGTTATTCTATTAACTTTTTAAGTGAATTAAAGTAATTTTAAATTTGTTCCTGATTTTGGGCCATTGGCTCCCTATTATTTTGATTTTGTCCAGAATTCTTGAGCAAAGAAGTTGACGTATGATTTGCATGTTTTCTGTATATATATATATATATATATATATTGCCTAAGTTTCATCTACACTATAAATTGGAAAATTGTAATGTTTACCCACCCCCACCCCCCAAAAAACAGCATTTGTTGAAATGCAGGTATTGTTTATTATTTGATGGAGACAGAACAGGGAAGAAACAGAAATCTGATTTTATATCATCACCATTGTTGCTGCCATATCCAAAACGTATTGAATAAAAGTTGACTTGCACAATTAAATACCCTGTCTTTTCTTTCATTTGAAGAAGCAGAGGTAAATTGATTCTAAGCTATAATTAATAGCCACATCATGGAACACAGAAATTTTAGAAGCAATGTTGAAATAAACCAAAAACATGGGGTTTTAGATACATTCAACAAAATCTAATTATTCTGTGATGTAAAATTCCAAAGAACGATGAATATGTTGCTAAAAATGGGAACAACCTCCCCCATCACTGACCTCTATCCCAACCACCTCACACTTCAAAAACTCTTTAAAATCACATCTCATAAGCACCTGTCTTTGCCCATGCATAACCTGAAAACACTGCTTAAGCTCTGTGGAAAGTTGAAAGGCTTATTACTTGACTAATGTAAATGCTACAGTTGTTTATCCCTTTAATATAGGTACTTCATTTTAACATGATCTATGTCATGACTCTCAATGCTAAATGTATTTAGCCTCTTCAGCTGCTGAGTTTATCCTGTCTGTTTCATATTTCTGTCTTTCTAGCTGGATTTTTGCTGTTATAATGTGTTAGTATCATTTTTTTTACTACTATGTATTAAATTCTAAAATTTCTGTTAACATATGTGGAACTTTTCTCCCCAGGCCTTCGCTGTAAATGGACCTGGTCCAGTCGGACTGTCCCGGTTAACAAATGTAAAATAAAATAAAATAAATAAATGAGCAGAGAAAACAGGCAAAATCTGTTTTATTCACTAAATAGTGAGCGCTTTCATGTTGTACAATTCCAAAACTTCATCAGACAGTGGCATTACTAACTAATTCATTCATTAGACTTTTATGGCATTTGTGTAATTCTTCTGAGATGTGCTACTGACACTGTATTGTCTGTTTTAGATAAGAGTTAATTCTTACATAACCCCTTCAGGTTTTCTTGGCTCCAACAAAGTCCCAAAGATTATTTATTTATAGCTTCAATAACTGCAATTTTCTAATATTTGAAGAATAAATAAATCAGCATTGATGAATATTTGGCTACTCTAAAGGATATTAAAATAACATACATAAAGCAAAAAAGCATATGCTTTTTATTATCAGTAAACATCTCTAAGACTTAAAATTGAAAAATCCATAGACTGAAAATCTTCTGTTTTGTTTACATGAATAGACTGAAAACCTGTTTTGTCTACTCGAAATGCATTGCATCCTAGTGTGCTGTAAGTGACAGATGGTTTTAGCAAAAACAAAAAGATGTATGATTAGCCCCTTAGGGCCATAACTGTCAGCATATACTGGCACACTCTAAGCACAAGCAAGCACACATGTTTTTAAGGAGCACATTCAAACCTGTGTTCAATCATACATAAAAAAATATAAACACATGACATACACTTTGTCATTTTTAGTATTTTTAATTTGTTGAATTATGTGCTTATAGAAATAAGCACAGTTGCACTCATAATGAACATAAGATATAACAAGGTAAAAGGATATTTGTGAGTCCTGGTAGCTCATATCCATACCAGATACCACAAAGAATTAAGGCTATGAGGTGCTGAAAAGCTGCTTTCTGCAACACTGTGTTTCATCCCTCAGCTATCATTTGCCTACTGCATGACTCTGAGTAAGTCACTTGACCAGATGGTGCTACCAGGTAGTATCCTGTGAGCTTACAGGGTTCGTCTGTGCAACAACAACAAACTGAAGAAAAAAAACAGCAAATGGAACAAGCAGGCATGATGTGGAAAAATAGTTAAAAACCCACAGGTTAAACAATACTCTACAAGTTAAGCGCTTTCTTCCCCAACTGCAAGGGACTTCATCAGAGCTTACAGGGTTAACAAAAAGGCTAGAATAGTGGATGTGGTTATTTACAGGCCAAGTTATGTGCTGAAATAAATAGTGCAATGGAAATGCTTACCTTTCTACTCCATGAATTAATGAGAAAACAGAAGAGCATCTATAAAAGAATAATGCAGAATTTCATTTTGTATCTCATTTCAACTAAAAGCAATTTACGTGCTTTAAAATTGGTTGCAAATACTACATATAAGAACAGCTTAGAGAAGCCATTCAACCAGCATGTTTTGAATGTTTGGAGGAAACAGGAATACTCAGAGAAAACTAATATGGACACAGGGAGGACATAAAAATTATACAGGAAGAGAAATCAGAGACCAACATTAAACCTTAGTCCCTGGAACTGTAAAGCCTGTTCTGTCCAGTGCACCATGTGCTTGCATTTTTGTGTGGTAAAATGAATCTCAAACTGCCGACCAGAATATATGTTACAGCACTGTCCTCCAGGTAAGAATATTCAACTAAATTCAGACTCCTTTAAATTAAAACATTAAAGGCGGGTTTGGGACCTTTACATCAAGTACTCACTTAGACAGCTGGGTCAGTTAATTACTTTTAGTGTTGTTTAGAACAGTAATGAACATTACAGCAACTGCACTTTATTTTAACATTGTGCACTTTTACTGTAGTATGCATGTGATTTTACAGCCTGCATACAAAATACTATGTATTATCTGGTGCACTAGAACAACATGTAGCCCAGTAGTTGTTTCAGCCCATTCCTGAAAACTGTTTTAAATGTTGTACAATTAAGAAAAAAAAGCCATCTATACTTTTAAAGAAATTGCCTGAAGAAGGAAGTTCCTTACAATAGTGCATGTCCTGTCCCGATCAGACACAATTGTGTGTATGAGCTATGCCTTAAAAATAAAAAGTTCCTATAACATTCTTGCTGCAACTATTAAAATTTATTGTTTCATCTCACTACTCACCCTGTGCACTGAATAGTGTAATGACTCATAAGCAGACACACTCTCTGGTGCACACCATCACTTGAACAGAGCTTGCTGCTGTACACAGTGGCACATGCCATTACTTGAATAGAGTGAATTTTCATTTGAGCCTGTCTTGCAGTGCTGCACTCCATTACTTAAATACAGCACACCCTTGTTTGAACCTGTCACAAGATGGTACATTCCTTTAATTGAACAGAGTATTCTGTTGCATAACACTATCACAAAATGGTACATCCATTACTTAAACAGAGTACTCTCTTGCTTGAGCCTGTCACATTATATATTATATTCATTCATATTAATATATTATTAACAGCAATATATCTAATAGGAAATATTACTATGTCCTACTTTGCCTAAGTGATTCTCCTTGCTTAATTTCCTAACGTTGTGTTCCTCCAAATATATAAGTTCAACCATATATTTGTCTATATTCAATTATAAAGTCTTGTTCTGTTTGATACTATGTATATATTTTTGTTTGTTTTGTCAGTTTTGTTTATAATTTCTATTACTTGTGATAATTTGTATGTAAGCTTAGACTGTAGCTTTTCTCCCCATGTCTCCGCTGAAAATGGGCACTGCCCCATTCGGACCATCCCAGTAAACAAATATAAAATAAAATAAATAATAAATAAATTGTAAAATGTGACATAGGTTCCAATGCTGATTATAAGAAAAAACTGTATAAAGGATTAACCTACCAAACATTAATGGGTGCATCCAATAGTGTAGTTAGTTTGGGGCAAGAGGGGCAACTTCCCCAGGTGCAAAGTGTTGGGGGGAGCAATCAGTCGATCCCAAATGCTGTAGTGCTCTGTGCAGCCAGACAGAGCATAAACTATAGTAATTAGTTGTTTTCTACACTTGTAGCAAGGAGTTTCCTACAGTTTAGACAAAAAAAGTTATTTATATATATATATATATATATATATATATATATTTATATATATATATATATATATATATATATATATATATATATATAAGCACCATAGCTCGCCATGCAGACAGGATATAAACTGTAGCAGCTGTTTGCTACATTTGTACCAAGTAATTTGCTATATTTTAAAAATATTTTTTTTTTAACTAAAACACAATGGCTAAATCACTTTGTGCAGGCAGATGTAAACTGTAGCAAACTGTTTGCTACAGCTGAAAAGAAGAAATGCTTTTTTTTTAATATTTTAAAGGAAGGTTGGGGTCAGGGAACAGAAATGAGACCTCAGTGGGTGGAGCAGTAGGAAGGGGGATATCTCTGGCCAATTGGTTGGTGAGCCAGTAGAAGGAACATCTTTTTTGGGGGGTGCATAGATGCAACTGTTATAAACCAATCAGTTACAGCTTATTACAGTTATATATATTTTTGCTCTTCACTTCAAGAGGTAAGGGGTGGGGTGTTGGTTCATAGTACCAGCCCAGGCCACAAATTGACCCAGAAATTCTTTTTGGTGCATAATATGTGGGAATAATGACTTCTGACCATAATGGCAACTATTTTAATATTATCTCGGAATGTTAATGGTCTCACAGATAGAGACAAAAAGGAAAGAATACTTAATGCAAATAGCAATACTACAGGAGAGATATTTGGAAAGAACTGAGAACTGAGCATGTGAATTTGATAAAGAAAGAATTTCAGGATGTTTATTCTGCAGAATTATCAGGGACAAAGGAAAAGAGGAGTACTTATATTAATTGCCATTGGAGCTCCAGTAGTAATAATGGCAGATTTATAGTAGTAAGGGGCTACTGGCAAGAGATGAGTATTTCACTGGCATATATTTATATTCTACCTAAAACTGCTATTTTGGAGCTTAAAAATGGGAGAAATAATTAGCTTTCAGCAGGAAACATTAATTATAGGCGTGGACTGGAGTTTGATTTGCCACAGTGAGGATGTGTCTGGAAAGCCTAGAAGGGAAAATATAAGAAAAAGAGGGTAGATTTCTGAAAACATTTATGAAAATATTTGGCATGAAAGACATGAATTCAGTTAACAGGAACTCAGAGATATTTTATATATTATTCCACAAGGTACAATTACTAGGCTATATTTGATAGAAATTATATTTCACAGGAGCATGTCCATTTAATTGAGAACTTTGATAACATCCAAAAGCTATTTCAGATCATGCACCAATAATTACTAAGATGAAAATGCAGAGTAAAGAGGTAAAGATGAGACACTAGCACTTCCCCACCTACCTGTTAAACAGAGAGGAATTTAAGGAATGGGTAGTGAAAATTATGCATGAGATATTAGGGATGGTAGAAAGTACTCCAGAAGTTATAGCTAGTGATAAACTGAAAGTGGAGTTTAAAAAACAGTGTAGAAATAAAAGAAAAAGAGATCTGATTAAAATGTAATAATAATTATTTAGTGGGGCTGGCAAAGGTTAAAGTATTAAAAAATAAGGGGAATCTTACAGAACAAGAGAAGGTGGAACTGCATACTTCTAAAGAGAAAATAAGGGGGTACCTAGATAATAAGCATGAGTTTAGAAAGATTGCTGTTAAGCAACTGCTTTTTGATGATAACTCCAGAGCACAAAAACTTTTGGCACAATGATTTAGGCAACATAAAGTAGAAAGGGTTATTGTCAAACTTAGGGAGCCTATAACAAGAAAATAATAGAGATTATTTAGAGGTATTAGAGATATTTCAGAAATTTTATGAAAATTTGTATAAAGCAAAGAAGTGGGAAAATCAAGAAAAAGCACAAATGGAAATATTTATGGAAGACTTAAATATGCCAAGGTAAGGCCCAACAATTAACAGTTAAGACAGGAGGAGATGAGATAAAAATGGTGATTTATAACCAATCTACAGGAAAGTCTCCAGGAACAGATGGTAATCTGCTGGAGGACTGGAAGTTAGGAAGGAAGGAAATTGATAGAAATCAGGAAGTTTTTGTTTAACAGTGTTTTAAAAGGAGGGGAGGCACCAACATTCTGGAAAAAAGCTGTGGTTGCTGTAATATCTAAAGATGACAAAGACCCATCTGATCCAGTTTCATATAGCTCCACCTCAATTCAAAACCATGATTATAAAGTTTTTTATGTCTATAATGGCTAAAAACATGGCAAAGCTGATGCCAGAATTGATAGATATTGACCAATGTGGTTTTGTGGAGGTGAGACAAACATTCGACAACTTTAATAGAACAATGATGATCCAGAGGGAAGCAGAATGTAAGAAAATACTGCTGTTATTGGCACGTCTTGATGCAGATAAAGCATTCAACAGAGTAAGCTTGGATTTTATGAGGAGTGCAGTGGAAGCATTTACATTTCCTGATAAAATAATTACATTAATTAGAGGGATATATAAGAGGTAGGAGGCAAACATCAAAGTAGAACCATTGGCAAAGGAAATAGGGGACTCAGAAATTCAAGGATATAATTGATACTGTGTTCAAGAAAAGTGGCATTATTTGCAGATTACATTATTTTGTACCTCATGGAACCAGAAAAGGACATCTCAATGTTCTGAGACAGTTCCAGTTTTTTCAGGATATAAAATTAATGAAGTCAAAGGCTATAGCTATAAAGTATACACTCACACATAAATTGGTCCAGCAATACCCATAATTGTGGGGACATGATAAAATGAAGTATTTAGGAGTATGGATTAAAAAGGATTTGGTTATGGCAGCTAAGGATATGTAGGAAGAGACAAAAGAAAATATAAAAATTGAGAAACTGGAAGCTCACCTGCCAATGGATATGGATAGCAAAATACAAGTGGTAAAACTATTTTTAGTCCCTTTAGAACTGCGGGCGGCCATGGTGGTGCAACGGTTAGCGTTGTCGTTTACAGCAAGAGGTTCTCCGGTTCGATTCTCGGCTGGGGTGCCTTCTGTGCGGAGTCTGCATGTCCTCCCAGTGGTCGCATGGGTTTCCTCCGGGTGCTCCGGTTTCCTCCAACATCCCAAAGACATGCAGTAGGTGAATTGGACACTCTAAATTGGCCATAGGTGTGAGTGTGTGTGTGTGCCTTCTGTGGAAGGTTGGGTGCTGGGCTGGCAACTCGACACTGTAAAACTCCACTGCCAATCGTGAGCGGACAAATGATCCGCTGTGGCGACCCCTAACCGGAAAAAGCAGAAAGAAGAAGAAGTCCCTTTAGAACACCGGTGGTGGTGCTGCGGTAGCATTGTCACCTCACAGTAAGATGTTGTCCTGTTCGATTCTCAGCTAGAGCGTCTTCTGTCTGGAGACATGTGTGAATGGGCATACCTTCGTTGAAGGTTGTGCATCAGGGCCAGCAACTCGGCATGTAAAAATCTACTGCCAATCATTAGCGGACCGGAGTTAAACTGTGGCAACCCCAACCGGGAAAAGCAGAAAGACTCAACAACAACAAGTTTGGGTGTATACCACATCATTGAAAACACTATTCAATGAACACCTATTCATCAATCTCAAAACAGAGAATGCTCCTTTCATCAAAATGACACATTATCAAAAATTTTCCCGGGGCAAATAGTTAGCTGTCCAACATGCCAAGCAATACACACAGTACAATATATCAACCCACACCAACCCTACTTATATATACCAACTCCGAGATTGCACTACAGTACAATATATCAACCCACACCACCCCTACTTATATATACCAACTCTGAGATTGCACTACAGTGAGAAAAAGGACAATCTCCAAATGTTGGACAGTTAACTCTTTGCCCTGGTAAATATGTACGCTGATGTGAATGTTCAATAAAAAGGTGTTTGCTGTTTTGGGGTCAATGAATAGGTGTTCTCTGAATAGTGTTTGTGATGATGTGATATAGGCCTCTTTAGTTTTATACACCAGTAGTTAATAAAGAGTTGAAGGGTTTTATTTGAGAGGGGAACAGGGCAAAACTCAAGTGGGATAAGCTGATCCTCTCAACAAAACAAGGAGGTTTAGGATTACCTGATTTGAAGGCTTATATCAGAGATACACAATTAAGGCTCTTGTACATAACATAAGCAGAAAGCTACAGTTCAAAGTGGAAAAGGATGATGGTAAAGCAGGGATAATTCAAGAAATAAAGAAGGAATGGAATTTTGGATGCAGCTCTTTAAGGAGAATAACAACAGTCATACAGAATATTATATTCATAAAGTAGCAGGAAGTATACTAAGAACTAAGCTAACTTGAAAATAGAGAAAGGAGAATCTGCCAATAGGTATGACTGCAATTAGGGGTACAGAGAATATAAAAGATGAGGCTAGAATTTACTGGAGGAACCTGGCAAAGGAGCCAAGGTTTTGGGAATAAATAATTAGAGAAGGTAAGGTAATAGAAAGAAGCCAAGAAGACATTTGGATTTCAGACTAGTGATTGCCTTCCCTATCAGGGATTGATATCAGAATGTAGACAATGAGAAAAGGACAGGGATATCTTAAATGAAAAACCTGCTGTGGTTGAGCTTTTAATTGAATATAAAACAGAAGCTGATGTTAAAAAAGGAGATATTAGTAAGGCATACAAAATATTGTACAATAACTGCAGGAATCAGTCAGAAGTTTGAAAAGATTGGGAAGCGAGATTAGATGTGAAAGTCACAAAGAAACAATGGGAGGACATGTGTATGGCCTCCAAATATGCAACAAAATCTAGATGATTTAGGATTCTTGCCTGGAAGTGTTTGCATGATAGATACTTTTATACACCAAACAGACTCAAAAAATGTTTTCCTCGGGTAGATGACAAATGTTGGAGGTGTAATGTGGAAGAAAGAGGTAACTGGGAATATATGTTTTGTGAATGTAATGAGTTGGCAGACTAAAAATTCCCTACAGAATACTCTGCTAGGAATACTGGGAGAGAGGATGAGTATAACTAAGGAAATTATTTTTTTGAGCTGGGAAGCAGGATCTGAAGTTTCTAGACACAGTCAGGCCATGTTAAGTTTAATTCTGGTGGCTGACAAAAAGCCAAAATCTAAACCAACTATATTTGAAGTCATTAATATTGTAATAGAGATAAAAGAACAGGGAGTGGGATCTTTAGAAAACAGGAGGAGTAAATTACTTAGAAAAAAATGGAAATTGTGGGAACAATGTATGAAGAAAAATGTTTTTGGAAAGGAATGAGGTTTAAGAGAAGGCAGGAATTTAATAATTTATGTAATGTTGTTTAGCATATAAATCACATATATTTTTATATATCCTATAATGTTTGTAAATGCAAACAGACTATGATTGTTAACAAATGTAAGTAAATAAATACATAAATAAAAAGTATGACTTAGATCTCCACCTCTCTAATGTCTTAATATATCCTGAACCAGAGTTTCTCAATGCAGTGAATGCCTTCTTGCATACAAGCCCATGACCTCTGTAATTACACACAGCAGGGACCTAAAGTAATAATAAATAGCTTGAGGAGTAGCTTCCTTGGGGCATTAAAGGGACCCATCTTTTCACCTTACACCCTTTGACATTTCTTCACCCAGGATGCTTCTCTCTCTCTGCCTCCCATGCAGACATCACAACACCTTAGTGGCTTCTTGCATCCTGGCCCATTTTGGACTTTGATAGCACCAAGTAAAGCTCATCTTCTGACATTATCACATTCATCTGTGGCAAAGTAATGGTATTCCCATTTGTCTTTCCTTACGGTGCCATTCCTGATAACCCTAATTGCCCCACAAAAAGTTATCAGGAAGCTCATTCTGAATAAGAAGATGCACACCATGAGAAGAGTTTGTAAGAAGTTGTGACACCCACCACTGCTGCCAATATGTGATGGGCACCACTAAGTGTTGTCCCCAAGCTGGGCCAGTAATCAAGGAGCCTGAATCCTCACCATTGACACTGGAGAGGGATGTGTACTTGGAATACAAATAGATACACTCAATATTTCCAGATGCAGACCTCTCTGCATCAAGTACAGTTTCCCTTAAGAGCACACAGGGAACACACTCAGCCCGGGGTCTGGATGTTTCTTTATCTGTCTCCCTCCAATTCCCCAATAAGACTCCCCACTGGTACAGCTGTAGGGTTATCCCCTCAGCCGAGTGTCCAAGCCAAGTTCTCCAGCACCCTCTCGGTAAACCCAATGCTTTGTGTCTCTGCCCCAAGTAGCTGACACATACACACACACACACACACACACACACACACACACACACACACACACACACATACATACACACACACACACATGGGAAAGGCTGGAACAGGTTTACTAGATATGCCATCTTCTTCCCAGACTATAAGGTAGATTCACTGCCACCAGACACTCTACAGTCAGCTACTCTAAGGCCCTTAACAAAGGGTGTCCAATTATACTGTGCAATATTAATACTAATACAAATGGTAGTAGTTCACCAAGATAGCTAGGCCTTCTTGAGTGGCCCATACAGTTTCACCAGATAAATGTAAGTACTCTCAAATGTTAATGCTTTCTAAAAAGGACCAGCCACAATGAAAAGTTTAAATATATTCAATAATAATAATAATAATAATAATAATAATAATAATAATAAATTTATTAATTTAATGACAAAAAAACTTTTACCACAGTCATCAAACTACTTCACACAGAACCTCCCCAAAAAAAGTTCTGGAATACTATTAACCATCCTCTCCACCCAGGCAGTCCTTCCACACCCAACCCCTGCCTCTATAACACCCTAGAAACTTCATCTTTCTTCAACTCATACCATCAGTAAACTCATGCAGACATCCAACCCACCTAGTCTTTCACTCCTCACCACCTCCCAACTGCACAACTCCCCCTTCTCACTAAAACCAGTTCCTACTAGTTACATTAAAAACCTCCTTAAACTAAAGTAATGTTGCCTTCAGCTGATAAATTGCCATCTCTCTTCCTGAAGACTGCTGCCAAATCTATAGCATTTCCAGTCTCCATCCTCATATATCGCTCCATTAGGGAATCCACTGCCCCCTCTATTTGGAAAAAAAATCCACACAATACCAATCCACAAAGGAGGAAATTCCATAGAACTCTCAAATTACTGGCCTATAGCCATACTGTCTCCCCTGTCTAAAATACTTGAACACTGTGTCCATAAACAATTCTTAGCCTACCTCACTCATGAAAACCTTATCATGCCTGTCCAGCATGGCTTCCACCCCCACCATAGTACTACTACTGCTGTCATCTCCTTTACAAACTCTATCTCCCTTGCCAGAAATAACAATAAACTAGTGTCCTGCATTTTCTTAGACCTCTCTAAAGCCTTTGACATTGTCTCCCACCCCATTCTCCTCTTCAAACTGTCCCAACTCAACTTATTCACACCAACTATCTCTTGGTTCAACAGCTACCTCACAGACAGGCAGCAATCTGTCAAATGGCTCTCCACTCTCTCCCCCTTTCTTTTCATTAAAATGGGTATCCATCAAGGCTCAGTTCTAGGTCCCCTTCTTTTAACATCTTCACTAACCAACTACACCAATCCTGCCTCCAGTCCTCCCTCATACAGTACGCAGATGACTCCACTATCATCTCCATTGCTAACAACCCTACTGTCCTGATAACCATCACTCAGAAATCCTTCAACTTCACTGAATCATGGCTAATAACCAACTCATACTCACCCCAAAAAAACAAAACTCCTCCTTTTCATCCCTAAGTCCCTCTACCACCTCAAGTCATCATTTACCATCTGTTCACTTATTAGCACTACCATCACCTCTGAACCCCATACAAAGCTCCTTGGTGTGACCATAGATGACCAGCTCAAATTTGACTTGTATGTTTATCATTGTACTAAGAAAACCAACCAAAAGCTTGGTCTACTATATAGGAATAAAAAGTTCCTCGTCGAGACTCTAGAATCTCACTCACCCATGCCTACCTCTTCCCCAACATCGTCTATGGCTCACAAATTCTAACTAACTTACAGTCCTCACTTCTCTCCAAATTAGAAATTACCTACAACAAGGTAGCCAGATTCGGTGCTAATCTGCCTCCTAAGTCTTACCACTGCCATGCTATGAGGACACTCAGCTGGCTTGAGTTTCCTAACCAATCCTTATCTTCTCAACTTCTAGTCATCCACTTTGTCCTGAACAAACCCTCCTCCTGGCCTAGCATCTCTGC
Organism: Protopterus annectens; assembly: GCF_019279795.1. Taxonomy (NCBI): domain Eukaryota; kingdom Metazoa; phylum Chordata; order Ceratodontiformes; family Protopteridae; genus Protopterus; species Protopterus annectens. The sequence goes on along the minus strand of NC_056745.1, from coordinate 1,312,149,813 downwards.
ACTACTCTCCCTCTACACCTCTCCTTGTTCCCTCAGAAGCTCTGACCAATGCCTATTACAAATTCACAAACCTAAAAAGTAAATTGGACAGAATCTTTATAGTTATTCTCCTGCCATCCAATGAAACAAACTTCCCATGACCCTGAAAAATATTTCCCATGTCAAACAACATCTAAACAGCACCAAGACATTTCTCTGTGATCATACCACCTGAACCCTGTCCCTACCCCAACACTACCTTTTTTATACGGACTCTCCTTTACTCTCCCCTACCCCCTCCTTTTATTCAAATTTAGATTCAAATATTCCCAACATGACTTTTACTTTTTCTTTCTTCCTTTCCCTACGGTTACCTGCTATCCTTTCTGTCTCCTTCTTCCTTTCCTTATGGTTACCTGCTATCCTTTCTCTCTGTCTCTTTCTTTTTATTTTTACTAACAAGGGATATTTTTTACTAATACTGCATAGTCTGCCAAATGTTTGTCATGTACATTACTTTTTCATGTTAATGTTCTTATTATTGTAATGTGGAGCTTTTCTCCCCGGGCCTCGGCTGAATAAAGGCCTTCACCTAGTCGGACGATCCTGGTCAACAAATGTCAAATAAATAAATCATAAAATAACAAGAAAATATTAAATATATATTCACAGTAAACCACAGCTTTCAAATCACAGAAAATATTAAAAACAGCATTGATGGAGAGACTCATATAAATAAAGAAAAACAATGTCTAAACTAAGCGTCACTATATTCCAGACTGAATCTAAGAGAATTATATTTTTCCCTAATAACTTACTTGGGCAAGGCAAGATGAAATATGTGAGCAGTCTTTCTAGTTAGGCTCCCAAAGAGAAAACTCTGTCCTCTGGGATTACTCCCAGTAAAATATAATATCCAAGATGACTTGCAGAATGACCTCATCTGGTCACCTGACTCTAGGTTCCCACAATATCTCCCTTTGAAGTTTGAGACAGGATTTTAGCAGACTACTACAGTACACATTTAGAGACTTAATGGCAGTGCATGCAGGTTCCCGTTTTTTCACTGAGCTAATGAACAAAGGCTCTGTCCCAGACCCATCTGCTCAGGTCCCACTCAGCACTGTGAGGTGCCGTTCAGTGACTTAACAGCCCATTTACATTTCCCTTATTTTTCTTAAAATAAGCCAGCTGGTTAACTATCACTGTGCCAGTGTCATCTATTAAAACATATACATTTAATTCAGATACCATAATACACGTATATTTCTCTACATTTCATCAGGGTGCGCTGTTGATACATTTTAATACAATTAACACAAGCAAAACTCACAAACACATTTTCAGCACAAGTATCTGTACAAATCAACTTGATATACAAATGACATATAATTATTTACAAAATTCCAGCTAGCTGTGTTGGCACCCGTCATATATCCACTGCCCTACTTCTCCCTGGCATGGCTGGCAGTACCTTCTATTGTCATAGATGTCCTTAAAAATCTGTGGATCAGTGGGCTACCCTTTGTCCTTCCCCTAAGGTTCTCAATCCCTTCCCCTGAATGTTTTATATGCTGAAATTTTTAATATATAATTTTCAGTGTCTAGGATACTCTCAAACCAGATGTCTGTTGCAATGTGCATCTTTGCCTTTGTTCTACTGACCCTTGAGTTATACATGAACAAAACACATGTCATCAGTCCACAGAATGATTCATTTATCCTGGCATCCTTTTTCCGCTATGCCTTAACAAAGTGATATTGCACCTCTTTTGTACAGTACTGAGGTTCATGCAGGCCATGTAACTATTAATGAACCTAGCCCAAATTCTCAGATGCCCCAAAGTACTGTCTAGTTAAGTGACTTGTTCAAGGTCACACAGTAGGAAAAATGAAGGCAGAGGAAATCAAACCCTGTACTACAGGAAGTAGCTCGTTAGGAGCTCACAGACTTAATCCTCTGCACTACTGCCAGACTGCCAGTCAACCTGTTTTCTACAGCACCGTTGGCAGAAGTTTAGAAGTTGTTGTTCATAGGAAGTTACTAAGCTATTGGCCCTGAGTCCCTTATAAACCTAACCAAGAGTTTTAGCCCATGTTTAGACAAGTCAGCACCCAAAGCCCCTGTCCAGCAGGGACACAGGTAGAATCATGCACTGCTTTTGTCAGCCAGCAAGCTGCATTAATGTCATGGAATATTTTATGATACTAGATCAGCTTCTTGTGCTAACATTCTGAATGGTCCCACTGTAAAGTAGAAAGTGAATTAAGTACTGAACCGTCTGAACCCTATACATGTCGTGCCTTAATGGTTACATTTAGTATCAAGCATCACCTACCCTGTAACCTGTTAGTTCCCTCCCCCAGTTTATGCATGTATGTATGTGCCTTCCATTTATTTTAAGTCCTGAATAAAATAATTATTTTTCTTACATTCTCTCCCCCAGTGGTCCAATGCTACCAGCAATAGGAAAAATACCAGTTCTGCAGTATTACCCATAGTTTCTGGCCGTCTCTGCAAGCCATATGTACTGTAATAACCATCCCCCACAAAAAAAAAAAAAAAAACTCCAGCTTGCATCCTTGTACCAATCAGCTTCTTTGCTATAGAAGTCCATATGGCACACTACTGACCCATTGTGCCTATCCAAATATTAAACAGTAATGAACACAGTATTTCCCTTTTGATATCTTTAGTTTAGTAACTGTTATTTAATAACTCAATTATGATATTTTGTTCTAGTCTTGTATGTGCAGAAACTAAGTAACAGTTGCTCCTGTAATTATTTTTTCAGCCCATAGACAGCCCAACTGAGCTGGACAAATATATTTAGGCATCTGTATCTGGTGTCTGTTTGTGTTTCACTTCCAAGAGTGTGCCATCCTTTCTCTGAGACATTAAACTGAGGCCCCATCTGGCTGATACTGTGGTAGCTCAGGTGGATGCAAAAGATCCCATGGTACTTACCAAAAACAACAGGGGAATTTCCCTTGCCTCCTGACCAAATTTCCCCTAGTCAATATTAATACTGCCCCAGGTCTCAACTGAGATGAACCGTGAAATAAAAAAGAAAAAAATACTGTACTTATGGGTTTCTTGCCATCACCTTTGCTTCCATTTACTATCATAGTATACAATACCTGCAGTGGTGACTATGTATATATATATATATATATATATATATATATATATGATACATTTTGGAATAAAGTACAATTTAATAAACTGTTCTGCTATCTTTTCTCATCTAGCCTCTACTCTGGAGGGTCTTTTCACAGGTGAGCATTCCCAGGCCAAAAAAAAAAACAAAGAATAAACAAATAAATAATGTCTATGTTGACAGTCTTTTCTTTTATTGTTGCATAATTATTTGCGTTTTCCTTGTGCTAAAATGTTATGTTCTGCTTAATGATCATAAATACTATTTATGCCGTGCTACTTCTGCAATAGCTCTTTTTTCCACATGGTTCATAAAAATCCTCTTTGCATACAGATCTTTCTCTGAAGACAGACTGAAACAAACAAACAAATAAACAAAAAAGGAATACTTCCAAAGAATTACTTGACAGAATTTATTAATTTAGCACTTTCATTCCTATTACAAGAATTTCATGAGAATAAAAAGTGTCCTTGTAAAACAAATTAAAATTTATTAAAAAAGATAGGTGTGTTTATTTGTTTTCATTTTGGAACATTTGACTTACTCTTTGGCTTGTCTGTGCAAAATAAATAATCTACAGCATAGATCTAGTGGTCCTCTAACCCTCATTGCTTTGTTATCATAGTAAAAGGGACTTAAAAGGGAAGGGGCAAAATCTGTCATGTCCCAACATTTAGCAATTATCCCTGCCATGCCAAGGCATTCTGAGTAATCACTGGATTCCCTCTGATCTATAGCATCCCAGACCCGTGTGTTGCCTTGGAGAGGTCCATTCTATATGATCCATCCTCTGCTCAGTTATTAGGCCCTAGTAAATTAATACAATTTATTTTAGCCAAGACAACAATGTTCATCAGCTTCCTTTTCTCACTTGCTTGTTTTTGGTGTTTTTTAGTATAATTTTGCAACACTCCCTACTAGAACAACATGTAAGACCACTACAGTTTTCCCTTATTCTTCCACAGAATCATAGGATCATAGGAGGTTACTAGACTATTGGCCCTGAGGTCCTTGTAAGCCTAGTCAAGAGTTTAGCCCATGTTTTAGACAAATCAGCACCCAAAGCCCCTGTCCAGCAGGGACACAGGTGGAATCCCAGAGGTATATTTTCTGTTTCCCATCCAGTTATCCAGTTATCCAGGTAGCGCTTAAAAAGGGATCATGAGGTACTCTGCTTGACATGGAGAGGGAGTCTATTCCACAGATGGGAGAGTCTCTGGGACACAAATCTGTCCCGTCAACAAGTCCTATTGATATTGCAGACCAGGTTCAGGTCACGTGTATGGGTTAGTCGAGTGGAGCTTGACTTGCGGATATGCAGCAGTCCCATCAAGGCAGGGTCTGAGATTGCTTTGTATGCCAGACAAAGGTCACCTCTGGGGAGTCTGTATGAAACTGAGTAGCGGGACAGGGCTGTTAGCCTCTGTAGGGTAGATGTTTGAGGCCCTGGATTCTCCTGATGAGGAACCTCTGTGGATTCTCCAGCTGATGCATGTGCTTTGTGAGGTACATGCTGAAAGGGGCATTGTACTCAATAATCGGCCTTATAAGGTAAGACTACAGGGATGTTATGACCCCTTTGTACCTGGATGAGATACTCTAATTTATGAGGTGGGTCATGTAGAAAGCTTTCCGTACAACAAAAGCAGCATAGTGGTCAAAAATCAGAATGCTATCAACCTGGGTGCCCAAATCCCTCACTACTGATTGTGTACTTAGGACATTGTTATTAATGTGATAATATGTGGGGACATCACTCTCCCAAAAGGGGATGATGATGCATTTTTTGGTATTCAGCTTGAGGCCATTTTTCTGGCACTAGTTATTTGTTTGGGTGAGACCCTCTTGGAGGATGTCCACATCACTTGTGGAATTGATAGCCACACCCAGCTTGCAGTCATCTGCAAACCTGGTCAGCCATAGCCCACTGGTTTTGGCCTGCACCTCAGAGAAGTATATCCTGAATAAGAGAGGGCCCAAGACTAATCCCTGGGGTACAGCACTCATTACTGCTTGAGGTGGCTTCCCCTATTGTGATTAATTCACTTCTATCACTTAGCTAGTTTGCTACCCATCTGGTAACATATGGACTGATGCCTAGTTGAGAGAGTTTGTCTATTATGCCCAAGTGGGGAATGATGTTGAAGGCTTTGGCCAGGTCAAGGTAGACAGTGTGCACCATCTTCCCCTTGTCCATGGCTTTGGTAACTGTCTCAAAGAAGTCGACCAAATTTAACAGACATGACCTCCCCTTGACAAAGCCAAATTGTGTGGGGTAGAGTGTTTGGAGGTAGCCAATGTCCCTGTTAATGAGGTCCATGATGATCCATTCCATGGCCTTACAGATCAGGCTAGTTAGGCTGATGGGTCTATAATTTCCTGGATTGGTGAATGCTCCACCTTTGTACAAAGGGATGACAGTGGCTGTCCTCCACTCATCTGTGACAATGCCGGTACTCAGGCATTGGTTGAATAGGGTGTCTAATGTTGCTGCGAGTTCATGCCTGAGTTCCTGTAGGATGCAGCCTGGGATGTTATTGGGTCCCATGGAGGGTGTATTTTTTGCCTTTGAGAAGGCAGTGATGACCTGTTTCCTAGAGATAAGGGGTGGAGGGCAGGTACTGGGGATCTCCTGATTTACTGATGGGGGGACAGAGGGGAGAAGTTTTTGCTGAATCTGTCAGTTTGCATGTAACTTGATAAATCATCTCACCATCTTGTTTTATCTCATTCACACCTACAGTTCTTGAAGAAGCATTGCCTGCATCTTCCCTAAAGCACTGGCAGTGCAAACAGCATCTTTGTAACACTCCTTTATTGTATAAGTGCATGTAACAGACATGTGGCAAACAATGGGATTTGAAAAGTAATCGTGATATCAAACATTCAGGAACATGGTTTATTAGACAAATTGTGTAATAACAACATTTAATCTAACAAAAAGCAAGTTGGTACTTCAACAATTAAATGTTTTTTTTTTTGTTGTTGTTGGATATTTAAGCTTCTTTTATGTAGCAACTGTATGTAATTATTGTCTTGCAAAGCAGCAATGAAGTATTTTGCATCTGATTGGTACAAGTGCCAGCAAGTGTGAATGAGATTAGAAATACACCTGAAATTATATCAGATGTGTTAGCTGCACTTAGTATATCCTGTGGTTAGACTTTAGAAAACTTTATCTTAGCTGAGAAACCACACTTGGATGCTGCAGGCCTGATTTTTTTTTAATTTAAACCGAGGTTTATTCATGCTATTCCAAATGTTTGTATGTTCTATGAACCAATTTCTGACCCAGTAATAACTTTAGTTAACATTCTCAAAGAAAATTGTACATACAGGCTATGAAATTCAGTCATTCTCATGTCACCAAAAATAATCAATTGAATTAACAAATCATCAGAATATTGTCTGATTTTTACCTGTACAGTCTAGTAGAAAGGTTGTTCAATTAAATTCACAGATCGTAGTCTGTGTCATATGTAAATAAAATCAAAACATCAATCTGCACATATAGAAAATCTATTCATGCCTTTCTAACTGTAGACCTACCACTCACTATCAGTAATTTCTAGCTGTATATTGTTCACAGTTTAAATCTAACTAGTAGTGCTTTCTGACAGTATTCCAAATGTGCTTTGCCAACTACAGGAGAGCCTCAAAACTCTTAAATATTTACCATTGTGGACTCATTTCAAACCAGGGGTTAGCAAATTCAGCATTACTTTACATTATATACACAATGAACTATTTTAAGAAAAAGATTGTCACAACAGTTATGTAACTATTAAAGTGATCTAATAGGTCTCAGTACAGTCTGGCTGTTCATTTAATGTACAAATACTTAAAAGCATAAAACAAATATAAAGATAAATGTATAAATATCAGATACATTCCAGAGTAATCAAATAGTATTCACCAGTAATATCATTTGTAAGAGAGGGTGGTACCTCCTTAGCTTTGCCTGGATAGTTCTAGAACAGAATATAGCAATAACCCACGCCTGGGTGTGGGTAATGCTGGATTTACCCACGGTTGGTGTGGTTTGGTCACGAGGGCGGGTTTGGAGTCGGGACCAATAACTGACCAGGTTTGAAGTTGGGACCAGTAACTTGGCAGGGTTGGTGTAAGGACCAATAAATGATCAGGGGTTACAAATGGTATTAATAACTGACCAGGGTTGTTGACAAACCAGTCTTGCTTACCCTTCACAGTCCTGATACCAAGAGCTCTCCCTTTCCCACCAACAAATTATTTTCAAGGCAAGACAGAAAACTATTGTCTTATTAACTTTAATAATGTAATAAAATAGAATTCCTTTGTAAGACACACACATCTTCCTTTTTGGCCAGCAAGCCTGAAAATCTTTACTTTGTTGAATTACAAACAAGAACAGATTAAATATTTTGTAAATGGCATGCTACTCTAAAGCATTAAAACTTCAAATGTCACTTCACACAGCTGTCCATGTCTAGCTATAAATTAGACACAGCCCTGATGTGGATACTAAAAGCCAGCCCTGCAATGTATTCTTAATGAAGGAACACATGTTCTAATCTGCTTTTCTGCAGGGAGGATCTCTGGAAATTAATTCCTAAATACAGGAGAAAGTGAATTTGTTCTGGTCTGGTTCGTTAAAACGTGTACATTGTATTCCTCTTTGATGTGCTTTTTTAAGTTGTTTCCTGAACAGAAGTATTTTTTTGAATAAGAAGAGGAGGAAAAAGAAAAAGACACCCCTGAAACACAAATTAAGGTCATTGTTCTGAGCCTGCTGGAAATGCAGGGATTATCCTGCATAAGTCTGAAGACCTCTACACAGGCTGAATAGATCCAGTAGAGTTGTATCACTTTAAGAAGTGAAGCATTACAACTGATGTTGAAATGAGCAGTAAAGTCATTAATGTTGGTAAACAAAGCACTGCTAAGTAATACAGAGTTGGTGAATAGTAGCATTTCCAGAAACCAATGCAATATTCGTGCTTTAGGAATGGTAATCCTTGAGGTTTAACAACAAACTTGCTCAGACAGTCATGGCAGCCATAACTTAAAAATATGTATACATGAGAAAGTAGCAAGTAATCTAAGTAATGCATGTACTTGAATAGATACAGTCGCTGTAAGTAAAAGATACACTAAATCTCAACTTTCATCTCTTGTTGTACATAGTGTATACTGAACAAACACACAATACTATCCGCAGTGCCTATGCGTGCCAGCACGGATGCAGATAAATAAGCAGATTTTTTTTTATTTTTATTTATTTAAAATGTAGTTTTTGCAGACATACAGCAATGCTGGTCCCAGTTCTTACAACAACAGTACCAAACTAAAAGTTTCCATTACTTCACATAAACTGCTATTAATATTAGTATATTCTGCCATGCAGACAGTTTCTACTCTAGGAACAGTCTTGGGGTGCACTAAAAAGTTAACAAACTTGTGTATTAATAGAAAATATCTCCCAGGAATTTGGCAGCCCTACTTCATGCTATAATGCTGATACTTTTGTACTGTATGGGGAAAGGGAATTTGAATCTCCCTACCCCGAGCAAAACATAAAATTATGCTTTTCTTTATAAAAATGATTATTTGATGTGTTAAGTTGCTTTTACCTGTGCCCGTAATCATTTATGTTACTGTATCAAACAGCTTCTTAAAGACACTATAAACCAGTGGTGCACAATGTCTGGCCCTGGGGCCAAATCCGGGCCTCGATGTAACACCATCCGGCCCCCAGAGAGTAACCAAAAATTTTTTAAAAAAGTAAAAAAATGCTATGCCTTAATCCAGTCGCGCAAACTTTCCAGCACATGCTTACTTACCTAATTGACTGCAGTTGCGCACACCTCTAATTTTAGCTGCAGAAGTAACTATTCTTTGTTGTTTATAACTTGTAGTCTGTAAACAGTAGTAACTTTCTGCAAGAGTTTGTAATAAGTAATGGCTGCAAGCTGGAATAAAGGTAAACACAAAGTTGATGTAGGAAATGGGCAATTTCATGACTGCTGTCTTGTAAAAATGCCAGTCATCTGAACTTATTGTTAACTCGTAATGACTTTTTTTGAGGTGGCCCACAGATAAATTAAGAATTCGTGTAGTGGCCATCCCCACAAAAAGGTTGTGCACCACTGCTATAAATTATATCCATAGCCACCTCCTAGACAGTTGTTTTTATAAACTGAATCAGAGTAGCCTAAGAAGTTCAGCTGACACACACACACACACACATATATATACACACAAACACACACACACACACACACACATGCTCGTGAGCTCATACAAATGAACACACACACATACACACACACACACACACACACACACACACATGTGCACGCACGCACTCATACAAATGAACACACACACACATTTGTATAAAATATACACACATACGAGTGCACATGCATAAACACACAACCCCACCTTGCACACACACACACACACACACACACACACACACACACACACACACACACACACACACACACACACACACCTTTCTCTTTTGCAAACACTGAACAGAAGCATAAGATCAGTTTCACAGCATTTTTTTACTTTCCATCTCTGGACATATCTTTTCTGCTTTATTACTCTTTTTGTACATTTAGTGATCTTCACTAATGTGCTTGTGAGCAGATGCATTTCCTTTCTTAGCAGTACACCACTGTCCTCATTTTGGTGGTTTTCTGCACTGTCTGCTGTATTCCTCCTGTTTTAAATGTTTTTAGTCCTTTTCTTTCTGTGATAATTTTCTGAGTGTTCTCATTCACTTTTCTAGCCATCTGTTGTGAAAATATAGCTTTTTTTCTGTATTTTGATTTGGCTTATATGAAGCTTCATTCCCCCCATGATGACAGTTTAGATTTTTCCCATTCTTCATCCACAGTCTTTCAGGTTTATTTCAAGATGCCATTCTGTGACAAATTTTCATTATGCCATAGTTTGGCAGTCTGAATAAGACGACTGGTATTTGATAGATGATCTGTATTTTCAGGCTCTTTTTTAGTATTTCGAGACTCAGCAATCTGTGTCTCGACATTTTAGTAGGGAGCTTGTGATGATGATGTCCTAATATTTATTGTGAAGAGTATGTCACATAGCACAGTAAAACCTCAAAGTTGTCTAATGACTGCTTAACTGACTAAGCCAGAGGGTTCTTTGGGGGTTAGTGATAGAATAAAATTTCAATTTACGTTTTTATTAGTGATCTTTCATGTTGCTTGGATCACACAACTTAACATTTTCTAAAGAAATAGGCATGTTTAATAAAGTCAGTAATATCCTAGACAGAATGAAAAGAATGAGAAAGTACTTATTAGTCATTGTTCTGTGTTTTCCATGGCTATATAAATACAGTGCATTTTCATGGCACGTGGCCTTTTTCCACAGAAGTAAGCAATGTTTAGCATCTTTGCCTATGTTTCAGAAGAGATATTTTTACATCTAGTACCATTCAGGCAGCAGAACTAAGTAATTTTTCAAAAAAAACTGCACTTATTTTGAATTTATTTTGTGAACTGCTGTTAATCCATTGAATTATTTACTGTTTTTTCTGCATTTTAAACTGTATGGCATTACTGAAGACTTGAAGTGGGTAACCATTTGTAATGTCAGGACCTGCTAGACTGAATGACTGAAAAAAATGGACTTACATATTCTAAGTCTGAGATGCAATTTATCTGAATATTTCCTTTTCTCTGGAGTATGGCAATCTAGGAGTTGGTATATATAAGCTGGGGGGGGGCTTGCCCACTGGAATCTGTTAAGAATGTAAACTCGTTTAAAACTTCATCTGTAAAATAAATGAATCTGCTCCACTATATCTCCAGGATAAGTGCCACTGTAATCTTCAGCTTGCCATATCAGCAAATCATTTTACTTCACTCAGGCAGTCTTCACCAACACCTGAATAGTTTTACCATCTCCCAGCTTTGTGTCACAAGAATGTTGGACTGCAGTGGTCATCCCCCTCATAAGGGCAGACAATCAACAGATCCCAGAAACTACAGACCCATTATTCGGACTAGTCATATTTGCAAAATCATAAAAAGAATTATCATAGGTATGATCAGCAATGACATTGGTGACCTCCGACATTGGATCCATCCCAATTTAGCTTTGACAAAGGAAGGTCACATCTACCGAACCTGGTGGGCTTCTTTGAAAAAGTCAGCAATGTAAAGGATGAGGGTAAAAGGGTGCATACTGCTTACCTTGATCTTGATAAAACATTTGATACAATACCCCACTCAGGCATTGTTAACAAACTTATGGAATTAGGCATAGACCCCAATATAATGCACTGGATAGCCAGCAGGCTCATGGATAGGACCCAGGAAGTTTGGATCGATTAGTCCACCTCCACAAAGAGACCAATCACAAGTGGAGTCCCTCAGGGCTCCATGCTAGGCCCACTATTCTTTGGCATCTACTTCTCAGAAGTCAAAGCCTATGTCAAAGGCCTCTGACTGACCAAGTTCACAGATGACCGCAAATTGGGAGCAATTATATAATCCCCCCAATATACAAACACCCTACAGGAAGGTCTAATGCAGACAAATGAATCTGCCAAAGCCACAGCTTAAAACTCGGTGCCAGGAAATGCATTATACAACCTTTTGGGAAGTTGGCCACCCCAGGAAACTGTGTCATCTATAAAACATCCTAAGAGTTAAATCACTAGTCAAGGATATGGGAACTCATGTAGATAGTAACATTGCCTTTAATCCTTCTTTGATGCTCAACTTATAAGTACTCCAAAAACACAGCAAATCCACAGCCTAAACCCAAAAACACCACCACTGCATACAGCCACAAATCTGACCAACAGACAGACTCCCAAAGTAAGTCAACAAGAAATACATAAAAATACAAAATGCACACCGGGAGCCAGAGTAGCTGCTGCAACACAAGGCACCACCATTTTAGCTCTATATATGCTAATATACTAATAAGTATTCAGAAGTTGGTACACAGCAAGTACTTTCTAGCTGAGGTCCAAACTGAACCCTTTAGAGTAAAAATAATTTTATTTTAAAAAGAACTTAGATTTTCTTTTCTCAAGTAGATATTTAATCCTCAAGCTGCCTCTAGCACTAGGTACAGTTTGACATAAAATAATAGTCACCACCTGATATGTCTGTTATGACAGTGGAAAAATGGTAGCCTCAGAAGTAGCCAAATTCATATTAACTACATCCCTGAAGTGTTACTGGGATCTCAACTTAAACAAATCTTTTAGTTTTTCTAATTTAGGCAAGGATACAAAAATTCAAGGCATAGATCACTGCATCACTATTGCAACAACAGCTACCCAAAGCATTAAGAAGTGTTTTGTTAAATCATCCCAGTTTCAGGGATGATATAACAGGAAACATTGCAGTGGCCACAGGGAAATTTACCCCTGTGAGTCCAGAATTGCAGATGAATCTTCACCTGTGGTTTCTTAAAGTGTCTATGCAGTATAAAATCCAGTATTGCCTAACTATGTTGATTAACCAGTTTAGTGGTCTGATAGAAGACACTTTTCTGGCAAAGCCTAGGCCATGTGACAAAACATAACAAAATAACACTGCAATATACTATAAAACAAGAGAGAGTGTTTGCAATGTACTGCAACAATCAGGAATGAAGTAATGAAGTATAACATAGAAAGAAGGCATAAAACAAGAAAATGTTTCCAGTAAATACAGTATTACGTAATGAGTTAAAGTACAAAAAAATTATACTGCAGATGCTGGTGATAAAGGAAATTGCTACAGCAATACATGATGATGTATGAAGAGAAGGAATACTGTCTAGCCAAGAGTTTAAGAGTTAGTATATGTGGTTGGTAATTATTAGTTGTAGTTGGTGAATACAAAATATAGCTTGGAATAAGAAAGATAGCAGTGATAGACACTAAGGAACATATAAATCAATATTATGTACATCATTATACATCATTATACAAGAGAGAGTGGGTCCTAGCAGATTGTACAAGAGGCAAGTGTCAATGTGTCATATGATTAAGACAGACCTTAGCCAACATCTCTGAAGCATTTATATTTGTGTTTTGTGTGTGTGTGTGTGTGTGTGTGTGTGTGTGTGTGTGTGTGTGTGTGTGTGGGTGTGTGTTGTTTTCTGATGGTTGTAAGATCTTCTATTGCTGTGATTAGCTCAGGCAACCTGATTCATGCAATAGGAGCCTGTTTAAAGAAAGATTTTTTGCAAGTGACAGTTGTGGACTGAGGCCTGTTTAAATTTAGAGGGGATTAATTTCTGAGAGAATATGAGGATTTTGCACAAGTGATCTGTTGAATGGGGGCCACAGTTGGGTTTTAATAACTTAAAGGTCAAAGTGCTGCGTATGTAGGGAGATCTTACAGAAAGTGGAAGCCATTTAACTTTTTCTAAGGTAGTGCAGTGGTGTTCCTTAGCATGTGGAAAATGTAAGAAATTGTGTATTTTGTTTCCTGTGATTTGAAGTTTGGAGGTGTGTTAATTTATTTTTTATTTATTTATTCCTTTATTGACCAGGGAAGTACAGCTGAGCAAGAAATTGGCTCCTTTTCAGTGGAGACCCCAGGTAAAAAAACTCAGAATAAACGTTTTAGCATTAAAAATAAATATGATGAACAGCATTGAGTTATGCAGTCATACAAAAATAATACAACAGAAGTTAATAGTTACATTATATATATATATGTATATATATATATATATATATATATATATATATATATATATATATATATAGTACATGTATGATTATGGTAATAATTATATTATACATTCACTTAGATAAAAGAGACAACTTCAGAACAGCAGACAGCATATAAATACAGGTGGACTTAAGAAAGTAAAATTTGTAGAGTTATACATCAATAGAAAATGCTGAGTGAGCTGTTGTTCAGGAGAAGTGCAGGAGCACATCCATGAGTTGCTGAAGTGGTATTTTAGTATAATTTTAACCTGGACAGGATATTTTCTTATCTAATGGAAGTTGGACTAGAGTTCTACATTTTAGTGACACAGTTAGGATGTAAGGACAGTCCAGCTTGATTATGGGTTTTGGTTATGGTTATTAATGATCTGTCAATTCAGTGTAGTAGCCTATTAGGGGAGTAGGGTTCTGCTAGGAGCACTAGACAGGGATGTAAAGATAGGCAGTGCATATTCTAGTCAGAGAACAAGTACATTTATAGCAACAGCTACCTGGCTTTGGTGGTGGTTAGGTTTGAAATGCTGTTTGTCTCAACAGTTATTCTGTCACTTTCATGATTGTATTATTGGTGTAGTAGTGGAAGGATAGTGAGCTATCCAAAAGATCTCCAAAATATGATTTTTCTGTGCAAATGGCATCAAATCTCTCATCTCTGTTGTTCTCACCTTAATTATTCCTTTGTTTTTATTAAATGCTTTTAATCGATAGGTATATATTTTATTTAAGCTGAATGTACTAGTATGTTGCTTAAATTCTAAGACTGTCATGATTTTGGATGTTAGGGTATTATAACAAACCTGTTTGCGTCTACTTAGTCATTTTATTTATTTATTTATTTATTCATAGAACTGGATCATGTTAGACTAACAAGAAGTCAGCTTTGTGAATCTTTCTTGTTGCCTGTCTGCTGATAAATGCATATTCATTAAGAAGAACTATACCAGCCTGATATATTTTCCTGGGAGTCAGTAAGACTTTCTGATCAGTAACTCCACAGTTGGCTCCTGTAAAGCATAGTCATCCTAAAATAGCACATAAATGGGTCTCTTTGACCAGCTAACTTCCCCTTGGAGGCCACTCATTCCCATCTATGCATGGTTGGCACAACTAGGGTCCACATTGTCAGTCAAACCCAAGCCTTCTGGTCATACTCTGGGTTCTGTCTCTCTCTACACTGGCATGCAAAAGAGTGTTTTAGTACATTGATTGAAGGAAGTTACTGTCTCTTGTTTTTTGCAGTATTTCTGCAAAAATGTCCTCCTATGCAGCATGTCTAATGTGTAGTTCTGACTATGTCACAATAGGATGTGGAAAAAGTAGATTTTATCACATGCCCCAAAGTACCATAATGCATAAGGTTGCAAGTACTGCACATTCATCCCCTGAAAGCACAATAAAATATATTCTTTCTGTGAGAATAGAATGTCATGTTTCACATAGCAGAGCTTTGGCTAAAAATGTTTGAACATTCTGTATAGAAAGAAATTATATTCATATAATTTAAAGCTTTGTGTAAATACCACTATAGTAAGAAGTACACCATCAATTTGAATACTACTTCAGTGAACATCCATCACTTTACAAGAATCAGTTCTCAACACATCTTCTAATCATAGTTTTTCAGAGCTTGTAATTTAATATGAAGTCATGGAAGCTAGCAGAGTGAGAAAGTTCTAGCCTGGGTTTTAATAAAACTTAATAGTATTAAAGCTATCCTGGATTTCCTGTTAACATATGTCTGCTCTGGATACTTCAGTGCAATTCTTAGGTGTGCAATGCTTCACTTCAGTTACATTCCTGTGATCTACCAGAAAAGGGAAATTATAAGGTCACAGAAATACTTTTAAGTGTCCTTCAGCTCTGCCCTTTGGATGACACATTAAACAGAAATTACATCTGCCTGAGGTGGAGATAGCTCAGGTGAATGTAAAAGATCCATTGGCACTTATGAAAAAGAGTTCAGGAAACTTAGTAGAATTAAATTCTAAAGTTACATCTCAAGAAAAAAATTGAAATACTTGAAAAAAATGGTATTTCACCCAAAATATTCCAAAGAGCAACTATAACAAATTAAAAACTAAATGGACTGCAGGTCTAAGGGGTATTGGAGGTACTTCATTTTACATGTTGACCATCTTTATATTTTAGTACTTGCCCTTTTAATATCCTACTCTTTGTTATATAACACATTTTCACTTCTTCCATTCCATGCAGTATTATACATCTAATCACAACTTTATACATAACTTCCTGTTTTGCTTCACTTCAGTTTTAATGGTATCAAATTATAATATGCACTAACAAAAATGTATCTAAGATTTACAGTTTCATTTTCTTTGAAATTACTCCTTAAAAATTCTACCACGCTTGTATACTCAAAGAAAACATTAACAACTGTTTTCATATTTAGGAGTAAAAGTAGGTCAAATCTTTTTTAAACAACTCCATATATCATTTCAGATTTACATGTAGTTTACTATAGATTAGTCTCAAGATAAAATCACACAGAGGTATATTGCACTCTGCTAACTTTAATCTCCTCTGGGTGGTATTCCATTTTAACATAGCTAATGTTTCCTAACTTGAAACTTCAAAACTAATGTTACTTAGTCCTTTGTACCTTTGCACCCTATATGTAATGTTTGCTTTCTATGCTTCTGTCCAAACAATGTATTTTATTATGGCAGTGATCATGATGTCCAATAGACATTCATCCTCTCTTGTTTACAGTCAATTTATAACAAAATGAGTGCTATCCCAATCTCATAAATTCTTCTTCCACAAAATATGGCATAACCTCCAACATATGGTGTGACTGTAAGGAAACCAAGCACACCACTAGGTTTGCCATATCCGGATCTCCTTTTTCTGTCATTCAGAACTCCCATATTGATGGGTTATAACCTGCAATCTAATCTTACATTAATGATAATTCTATAAATCATTTTTAGTTACTCTTGGAAGAGTTATACCGTCTCAAAATGGGTCACTTTGCCTAATAAAACATTCTTTATCAGGCATATTTTTCCAGTTCACCTAATAAAACCCTTTTTATTAAGTATACTTTTCCTAAAGGAAGGTCTATAAGCTTTGTAGGGTGTTGTGATATATTTTGGAGAATTCAATATTTCCTACTTGTCTGTTACAGTCTAGTTCCTAAAATTAGTGTGTTATTTTCAGAAAGCTTTATATTCTCTACACAACCTTTGTTCTCCAAACTTTTACATTTTCCTCATTCAGCCGTAACCTTCTATTTGCATTTATGTTAATGTCTGAACTGCCTAACTCATAGAGTCCTTACTACAAATTATCATCACTACATCATCTGTGTAGCTCTATATAGTTGGTAAACATACACCATCTGCCAGTGTAATCTAATTAGTTAAGGCTAGTCTCTTCATTTCTCCTACTACTGGGTGCATCATTAACCTAAGTAGTGGAGTAGTCTGGGGCCAACCTTACTTTACCCAGCTTAACATCTTCAAATGTCTTCCTAATGTGCCATTCACAATAGGAACTACTCTTCTTGTATTGTAGATTTAATCAATGAATAAAATATTTCTTGGATTAGATCCATATTCCTTTAGTATCCTCACCACAACACCATTAGCTATGTGGTCAAAAGCTTTGTTCGCAACACTACTAGCAATCTTTCCCCAATCATTTTGATAATGTCTGTAAATAACATCATTCATTTTCCAGCCATCTTTCCTATAAGCATACCATGTATATCTGATTCTTTTACTCTGGATAAGACTAAATTAATTCTAAATTGTATAAAGTAAAACACAACAACTACCAACTAGTACCAGAACTTGGGTCCACTAAGGAAATTGTAAAGCTCAAAAAATGCAAAACAGGATCCAAGGACGATCAAAGAACTCCAAACTAAATCCGTTTTTATTGTACAAAATATAAAAGCATAAGCGCTTTTGTTGCAAGGCTACTTCATCGGATGCATGACACAACTGAAAATTCAGTCCATTAAATACACTAATTAAAAAAAAATCACATGACTAGCTGATTAACTTTCTTAAAGACCTATGCCTTAAAATACACTCATTAAACAAAATGCACACACAAATATATAAACTTCTACAAATGTAAAACATCTTAAATTACTCTATACAACATAAATACATACATACATATGTGCAAAAACTTATATACATATAAAAAGAATATATATATATATATATATATATATATATATATATATATATATATATAAATGTAAAAAATATAACACTATTAATGTGTATATTTATATAGTGATGGTTCAAGACAAAAGCTAGACTATCTTCTATTTAGAGGTCTGGCTTTATGTTTAGATCTCAGAGGTACTCTGTCATTCAGGCCATGGCCATAATCTCCACGTAATCTAACTATCCACTTGGCTTCTAACTGCTCAGTTTGGTTCCTGATGTCACCTTTCCTGATATTCTGATATATACGTCCTATTACCATAAACTTAAAGATATGAGATGTATCTGTATCTACAGTGTGTGTAGATAGATCACTAACTGTATCACCTTTACCTATATGGTAGTAATGTTCTTTAATCCTGTCTCTAAGCAATCTATCAGTCTTACCAATATAAATTTTCATGCAAACTGAGTAGTAAGCCAAATAAACCACATGGGCACTGCTGCATATCGCAGAAACATTGAAACTGTATGCTTTATTCTGATCAGGATGATTAAATTTACCTGTATTGTCATGTATTTACAAACTTGACAATGTCCACATGCAGCAGTATATCCTTGGCTCAGATTTGTAGGTATACTCCTAGGGTAACATAAACGTCTCTTTAGGAACCTCATATTTTTATATACAAACCCTGGTCTAGTGTCTACTATAGCTCTAATATCATCATCTGTAGTCAAGATACAGTGTTTCTCAATAATTTCTTTATATTGCTTAATATCACTCGAGTAAAACAAACACACCTTTAATTTATCATTTTTCTGAACCTGCAAATTATCAGTGTATTTCTCACCAAAATAGGGCCTAACCTTACTAGTTCTTAAACTGGAGACTATTTCAATACTATCTTGCACATCTTTGTGTGTGTAGTCCCTGGTAGCAAAGGCTTCCTTCAAAGAATCAGTTTGTCTAACAAATTCTGATTCCTTAACATTCAGCCTTGAGGCTCTATACACTTGGCTTCTAACCACACTTCTAAACACATGCAGTGGATACATACTCTCCTTATAAAGGAAATGGTTACAGTGACAGGGTTTTCTATATAATTCAGTTGTAATATAGTCATTAGTATCATAAATTACTTTAACATCCAAAAATTCTACAAAATCAACTGAAATTTTATGAGAAAAATTCAGAAAGTAGTATTATTAATGTAAAAAAATAAACCCATATAAAACTTCAACGGGGCCTTCCCATGAATAAAAAATATCGTCCACAAACCAACGATAAAATATAACATGCTTGCTGAAAGGTCCCGTAAAGACAAATTGCTCTTCCCAGATTTCCATAGCTACAGTGGCGTAGCTATGGGCACAAGATGTGCCCATAGCTACGCCATGTTTCTGCCAATAGAAGTCATTGCCAAAGACAAACCCATTGTTCAAAACACAATCCAATAATGCACATATTAACTCAACCTTTCTGGTATCAAAGTTAGTAAATCTGTCTAGAAATTGTTTAACATGTGCAAGCCCTTCAGTATTCTGGATAACTGTGAAGAGAGAAGTGACATCTAAAGTCACTAAATACAAACTATTCGGTTTTCCTTGTTTGTCATAAGTGTTCATAAATAAAAATAAATCACTTAAAAAATGCTGGGTGACCCTTAAAATATGTGGTCATGTGTTTAAGGCAGATCTCAGTAGTTTTTCAACAAAAATAGAAGCAGGTTCCATACACCAGTTCCTTCCTGCTGCAATAGGGCGTAAGGGAGGATGTACTGGGTCCTTGTGTAATTTAGGCAGGCCCTGAATGACAGGTACTAAAGCATCTTTAACAGACAAATAACTAAACAACAGTATGTCAATCAAACCATCATCAAATAATACTTTAAAAACATTATTGACTTTCTCAGTCATAAATTCAACTTGTTTAGAAGTTATTTTAGAATAAAAGCAGTTATCTGAAAGCATATTAATCATATCATTATTATATCTTTGTGTATCAAACAACACAATAGGACCACCTTTATCAGCTGGTCTAATAGTTAACTAATTATTATTCTGTAAATTATTCATAGCCTGATGCTCAGATTTAGTTAAATTAAATTTCCTTCCATATCTGCTGTGGAAAGAATCAGAAGCATGCAATTTATAAAAAATATCTAAACAAAGCTTTTCAAAAGCTGAAATCAAAGGATGTGAATTGGGTATGTAAGTACTCGTTTTTTTTAAAACATTATTATCGTAATCACCATTTGCATTTTTAAAAGCTAATTTCAAGAGAACATTTCTTATAAACATTTTAAAGTCCAGAATTACCTCTGAGAAGTCTTGTTTCAGTGCTGGAATAAAGGATAATCCTTTTTTCAAAATGCTGGCTTCGGCTACAGATAAATTATGGCTGGATAAGTTCCAGACCAAACTTTTTAAGTTCTGTTCCAGAATTTCTTCAGCGTTGGTGTCCCTGTAGCTTCCCCTTCGGGTTTCCTTTCATCCGTGTCCTGCTGCGAGAGTGGGACCTCTGTTCATTTTGAATATAATGCTTTATAGGCAGTGGAAACTTCAATTTCACTTGAGAAAAAGGGGTATTATGTTCATTAGACCCTGCAGAAGCAGAAGAGGCATCACTAGTACTTTTCACCGCGCTCTCATGCTCACTTGTTTGTTCACCCGAATGGTGAACCTGTGCTGTGACCTGAATCATGTTCTCCCTGGCGCCTTAGAACCTATGAACATATGAACACAAGTCTTTTTTTTTTCTACCACAAATTAAAATCATATCTGTACATTCTGTCAGTTCCCAAAGTAATCTTTCATCATTCTTTTGTCAGTCTTCATTCATAAATTTCAATTAAAATCCTCTGCAAATGCACAATGCACTCCTCTCTTAGTATAATTATTTAATGGTTCACTACCTTGCACCTCTTGGTAGCATCATTTCGGATGCACAAATTCATTGTTTGAACACATACTGTACCGTTCTACAATCTACACACAATAATCTACATTTTCACTCTAATAAGTTGAGTATTCCAAACATATATTAAAACTCCACAACATTTTTTTTTCAAAACCAAAAGAAATGTACTTCTTACACCACTCAACAGGAAGGGATCTTTGTTTTTCTAATTTAGAAAACAGCCAAATACTTTCATATCAGATTGCATCACAATTATGTTCTGTAAACTAATCTTAAATAAGTAAAAACCTCTGTTTTGCTTTTAAGCTATTTCAGCAAAGAAAAGAAATTAAGTTTAATTTTAATAACAATTTTCCTTCATTGTCTTTTTTTTCTTTTAACACATTCTACAACACACAATTTCCCCTCATTTGGCTGTCCCATCCCAGACTATCTTTCCCTGTGTCCTCACAAGTGTATGATCAGAACTTTGCAAAGCCTTAAACTGATTAATATAATATTCAATAATTACTTTGACTTCCTTTAACTCATTCCCTCCAGTACAGTTCTTTCAGGTATGTCCCTTTAACTCCCAGTGGGCATGGCTTGAGCCTTTAAAAAACTGAAGTTAACACCTTACATTTCTAACAAATACTCATTGACAGAGGTCAAATATCAATACACTTGTGTTTGCCATCATGTATACTTCAAGATACAATGTTCTGATACCACGTATGTAGCATGGTTTTGGAATTATTAATGCAATTATGAGCAAGCAATATTTGATGCCTAGAGGCACATTAGGAGGTAACTGCAGAAATGCCTGGAGGTGCACTAGGCTGTAATGAGTTCAGAATCTTCCTTATTTATCTGATTCCTCTCCTCCTATTCTTCCACTTTCCTGATTACATGGTGATCTTGTACAAAAGCATCACTATCTAATGACACTTTGTACTTTCTTTTAATTTGACAAACAATCCCCATATTATCAGAACCTTATACATCATGCATTTAGGTTCACATTTCCAAATGAAATGCTCCTTTACTTTTCTTCAGTACAAAATCTTTCTGAGCAATCCCTAGCATATGATTATCATTTTGGGAAACATTTCTAAAAAGCTAGCCCTTTATATAACTACTATTTCCTTCCAGTTGCAGTAGTTATATAACCTAAATGCATAGCTTTTTATCAATATGATGCAAATCTGAAAAAAGTTCCCATCCCGTAGTCCAAATATTATTTTTTTCTTGCAAAATATACTTTTCTCCCAAATGTTTAACATATATTTTTTAACATTTGTTTCAGACAATATTTCAGTTTTGAAGGGAAAAAAATCTGTCTGTTGTAGGAAGCAAGTTCATGAAATATGAACAAGGTCTAAGAAATAATAAATTTTATACTATCCAATTTCTGTAAGCAAAGTTCATAGACTTTTCCAGTCTCAGAGATAATATACCTCCACTGCATGGGAATATAAACAATATAATCAGTAGAAGGCAAAATACCAACGGAACAAGGATTTTTTTTTTTTCTAAAAAATATACTTGGCTGGAGAGGGGTACTGCACTACCTGCCTACGAAATGAAAATCAGTCACATTTCCCAGTTCTTGTTTTGTAGCTGTCTTAACTGATTATAACACTCATAAAGGAGAAATATGCTGACATTCTATTTTGGTTTAATACTCTTACTGGTCATAGCTCTGAATGTCTGACATCATAAGGCACATTCCTCTTTGTTTCACTTTCTAATTCTTTCCTGAATGTTTCTCACACCATCTCACTCTTTGGCAACAAATGAAACAGCCTTAACATTCCCTGCCTCAACCCCCTTCTATCACCTCAGCCCAAAGAATATTTGAAATAATACCTTAACAATTCTCCACTGTTATTAAATTCTGCTAAGTCTGTCTGGGTAATCTGAAAGTATCTAGTATAATTCTACACATTTCAGTGTCAGTTTCAGTACTCGCATTCAGATTTTCCTCACACACAGCAATAGTGGAGTATGCCTACAACGCATCTTAACTTTTTGGAATCCCCCATACTTACAGCAGGAAGTGACTCAACACTGCCTTCTACAGAGAAGAGCATTTTTTCTGGAGTACTGGCCATATTTTCTCTAGATAGTATGGATACCATCTTAGTTCTACTCTAAAAATAGGCAATGCCTAGTGGGAACCACCCCCCCCAAAAAAAGTAAGCAATTAAAATGAATATTTACTGTCACTGTGTACAGCCATTAAATCAGGCCTTGTTCTACATTTTTTTGAGAAAAAAAGCTTGTGGAAATAACTTTAACAAGTACCTTATGCTGTTATGTGTGTGCTTTATCACAATTAATGAATGTTGATATCTTTGTGTAATTACTACATTATGAGCATTGCACTAGTATTTTTTATTATATTTGGACATAGCCATCCCTTGATGATTAAACTATGGAAAACACATGGCACTTCTGTGAATACAAGATCTGTACACTGCAGGGGAGTCCCACCATGATAGTCAAGTATATCTTTTTGTTGTATGATTCTTAATCATCCTCAAGAGAGTTTTGCCACATGAGTGCATTTGTTTGAAACAATAATGGTTTGTTCAAGTCTGGTTACAATGTATGTGCTGGTAAAGCTTCTATATGAACCCTGCTGATATCCTTCAAAGTGTTGCCATCAACTGGCTTAGTGGCAATCACCTAGAGCAAAGGTTTACACCGCCTCAGCTTGTTAAGTAATCTTCCATAAAATGATCAGATGATATCAAGATCTGACCTAAAGCAAGTTTCTTATCATCCCATAATAATACCAGTCTGTGTAACCATGAAATGTAGTACTTAGTCAGTGGATAATGTGTATGTGTGTTTGAGTTGTCTTGGTAAACTGTATGTACATAAAGTAAAAGATCTGACTTAATTTCTAAAAGTATAATTTCTCTTTCTTTTCTAGGTGCATGTGTTGAGCCACATGTCTGAATGATCACAACTTGAGACTGCAAAAGAAAATGGAATTACGTTTTTAGATTTAGTGCTGTTTTATGTCAGAGTGAGTAAACATATACAATTAAGAACATTCTTCTTTTTTTCTCAATTTTTTTTATTTTTCAAATACAGTGGAATAAATTCCATAGAATTTGTATATAACATCTTAAATAACTGTGTACACTATTTACATCAGCCTGACACTATAACAGAGCTCAATATATACAATTACTTTATAGATATAGCAATCTAGTTATCAGAGTGTATCTGTTCAGTTATTGTAAAGTGTCAATCAATGATAAGACTTTTTCCATGGATTGTTAATACATGGCTTAGGATGAATCCTTAATTCTTTAATTTTAATTTCCAACAATGCTGTGGTCTTCAGTAGGCTGTAAAAGTCTTCCAGAGTTGGTATTGTGTTTGTATTCCACCTTCTTGTTGTACACTTCCTTGAGATTGCAAGTATTGTCCATACTAGATATAAATTTAACTCATTCAAATGAGGACCTTCGTACACATTTAATAATACTAGAGCTTTAGATAAGTTAAACGATTCGTTAAATAAAGCTTGTAAAAAGGTTTTAATACCATTCCAAAATGGCTTACTTTTAACGCAGTCGAAAAAAATGTGATTCCAACATGCATTGTGCATTTGCTCACACCTCCAACATATTCCCTTTGTGGAAGAATTAATTTTAGTAATTCTATCTGGAGTTAAGAATGCTCTGTGCAAGCATTTCCAATAAACATTTTCCAGTATTGTGTAAAGGATATATATTTTATTGATAATAGAATATTTGATTTAATTTCTTCAGTTAGCTGTAATGAGTGTCCTTTTGTTATATAATTCCAATATGAGGATTTGGGTGTTGTTTTATAATTTATCAATATCTTGTGAAATTTTGAAATACTATTTCTCATGTCATAATCATTATGTATGATTTCATATAGGTATTTCTTAAATTTAGGTATTTCTTTAAATGAAGAATTACTAATTATTCTGCATAAATCTTGTGAATACATCAGAATGCTTTGCATAGTTAGCCAATCTTGTTGTGGAATTTTGTATGTTGTTTCTATTGTTTGCATATCCAGAACTTTTAGTTCTTTGATACATCAAAACCAACAAATAAATCCTTTCTGTTCCCAGGAATTAATTATTTCTCTGTATATTTTATGTGGATAGTTCTTTGTAACTATGAATGGTGTTAAAAGATCAAACCAGATTTTTAAATCTATATTTGCATTAATAATTTTCCTAAATGAGTCAATGTAATAATTAACCATATGAGTTTTAGTGGGCTTAGTTATGTTATATTGCATACTAATACATATGTGCCATGGCAAATTGTTTTTATCTATTTGAATTTTTTTTTTGTAAATCAAATTCATTTATTGATATTACAGTTAGTAATTCCTTCCAATTTGCAGAATAATTTAGACTTATCCAGTCTGAGATTGTTTAAGATATTGATGCTTTTATATATGCTTCTATATCAGGAAAGTTTAATCCTGCCTGTTTCCATGGTCTGATATGATGTATTAAAGTTATCCTGTTTCTTTTGGGAAACCATAACAATGTTATTAGGCATGAGCTTATTTCTTTGAGTAAATTCCTTTCTGGTAACAGTTGTATTGCCAAAGCTATATATAGAATATTGGGTAGTAAAACCATTTTTATTAACTGTAGTCTGTTTTCAAATATTAATATTATTTTGTTCCACTTTTCTACAGAGATTTTAATTGTATTGATGATATTATTGTAGTTTTTTGAAACTAATTAATTATTATCCTTGCATAACTCAATTCCTAAATATTTGAGGTAGATTCTTGTTTCCCTATAATGTGATTCCCCATTGTCTGCAATTCTTTTTTATTATTATTTAAAAATAAAAATTTAGATTTTCATTTATTGAAATGGAGTCCTGAAGTCCTGTAAAATGTGTCAATTAAAATATCTAATTCTTCTTTTGTATTGGATAATGTTAATAATATGTCATCAGCAAAGAGCATTACTTTAGAATTTTAATGTAATGTTCATAAACATCTACTTCTTTGAGTTTTGTATTGTTACGTGTTGAATATGCCAATATTTCAATAGCCAAAGCAAATAGAATCAGTGTCATAGGACATCCTTGTTTAGTACTTTTTGTTATATGTATAGATTCAGAGGTGAAAAGACCTAGCTTAACATACGCTAAATTATTTGTGTATATATTCTTTAGTAGATGAACAAAGGAAGGAGGAAATTCATATAACACCAGAATTTTGAATAACTAGTCCCAATTTAGGGAATCAAAGGCTTTCTCAATATCTAAGCCACTTATGAGTGTTCCTTTATTTTCTTTATTAACATAATCTGTAAGAGAAATTATCCTTTTAATATTGTCATGTGTGTGTCTATGATATTTAAATCCAGTTTGATCATTATTTATTGTTTTGGATAGTGGTATTTTCATTTTGTTACTTAATATTGTCATAAATATCTTATAGTCATTATTTAATAATGATATAGGTCTATATGAGGTACAGAGGTTTGGGGATTTGTTTTCCTTTAGGATTGATGTGATTAAGGAATATCTCCAGGAGGGTGGTATTAAAGCTTGTGACTGAATTTCTAATAGAGTTTTATGGAAGAGGGATAGTATCTTTGAAGGAAAACATTTATATATTTCCATAATTATGCCATCTATACCTGGGGCTTTATTACTTTTACCCTATTTTATTGTATCTATAATTTATTTTTGGGATATGTGTGCTTGCAGATCTAGTTTTCATTTTTCTGATTTTTTTTTTTATATTAGAACATTTTTCATCTAGATTTAATTGATCAGTATGTATATTTTCTTTTTGGAAAAGTTCCATATAGTGATTTCTATAGACAGCAAAAATGTCACCTATATCCGAGACATTTTCCCTTTCTATTTATGGAAGATACTTCTAATGTTATTAGCTTTTGATTGTATTTTGATTCTTGCAGATAAATTATGTAGATATTTGGGAGAAGTGGCCAATATATTAATTTTTAGTTTTTTTAAAGCTAAACTAATTTTATGTGTTAGAATTTCATTGTATTTATTGTTTAACACTTCTACTTTCTTTTTCATCTCCAAATGATTTTAATTTTTTTCAGCTTTTACTGACAAAAGTTTGGATTGTAGATCTAATAATTTAGAATCCCATTCTCTATTTTTTATACCAAGTTAGGGTTTTACCATATATGTAAGCTTTTAATGAGTCCCATATCATTATTTTATTAATCTCTGTGGTGTAATTAATATCTAAGAAGAACTGTAATTCAGATAATAACCAGGGTTTAAACTCTTTACTTTTAGTTATATATGCTAGAATTCTGGAGTTAAAGATTAACGGTTTGTACCCATTTTGAAGTATTAGTATCAATGAATTGCGGTCTGAAAAGGGGCAGGGAGTGATTGAGAAATTAATGATTTTAGAGTGTAAGTCATGGGCAGTAAATATTTTATCTATTCTAGTTTGGGTACCAAATCTGTGATCTTGATGGGAAAACAAAAAAGATTTATCTTCTTTAAATTTGAAAGTATCTGCAAGATGAAATGATTCTACCCACTTGTTTAAAGCTTTTGATACAGCAGATGTACTCAGTGGTCTTTTATTTGTAGATTCATAAATATCAAATATACAGTTAAAATCTCCTCCTAATATTAATTATTTATAATTATTAGAAATGAAATCCAAGTTTTTTTAACAATTCCTGATCCAATGCCTGGGAACTAGTAAATATTGGCTAGGGTCCTTATTCTGTTATTATATTTAACTATTACCAATGCCATAAGACCTTCTTTATCTTCATATTTATAAATGATTTCTGGGTTAATCACATTTGTTTTCCATAAAATTGTTACCCCTTTTTGTCTTTGTCTTATAAGTGGATTGAGCCAATATCATATATCCTTAGGATTCCATTTGTAATTGTAATTTTTTTTTCAAATGGGTTTCTTCAAGGAAGACAATTTGTGCTTTGTTCAGTTTTAAATGTTTCAGCAGATTTGATCTCTTGCTAGGATTCTTTAAGCTATTGGTATTTAAAGATAATAAAGTTAAACCCATCTTAGGTTATTTAGACTATGCATTTTTTGTTTTATTGTGACTATTAAACATTTTCCTCTGATAACTATAAAGTATATGTTTCAGCTTTTAAAGGAAATTATCAGTTTTATACTTTGAATGTTTACCAGTAAAGTAATGTTTTGGTCAGGCATACTAAAAATGTTTTTGTGAAATAAATTTAAATGAATAAATGTTAACAAAACTAAGATCCGCACTAGGCATGGAATGAAAATTACTCCTAATCTGATGGATAAACCTAAGTCCATCAGATTATTACTCATACCTTGACAATCCAGAACATCTGAGCTCCATAAATTGAATTATCATATGGAGAATATTTGTAATAGGAATAAGCAATATTTATATTATTTTGAACAGATATAGTACTATTGCAGATTAGACAGAATTCTAATATAATATAAATGTCTTCTTATTATATAAGCAACTATTATTTACATGAAAGATAGATGACAAGCAATTCAATCATAGTAAAGTAGGATGTATCATATATAAAACCTCAGTAAAAGATTATAGCACACATTTACTTAACATATTCACCCTTATTGATGAAGTTTTTCAAAACGTATTACTTAATATAAATAGATGACCACTTAAACCTCTTAAATCAGAGGCACATGGGATATATGCAGATAACCCTTATGAACACCAGGTGTTTCAGCTAATTGGTGATTCTGAATGCCCAAGACTTGTTTCATTGTTTTAATGGACAATTTCAGGCCAAAAAAGCCAAACCCCACTAGCTGTGGATATGCATATTTCGGCCTTGTTATGACCTCATCAGCACAGCACAAGCAGAGAGACCATTTGTTCAGTATATGATTGTTACATTCTGTGACATTTGAAGTTCAGGCTTCTGTTCTTTCTCTTGAACAACTTTGTGAGTTTGATGTCATGTATAAAACATTAGTTATCTTGGTAACCGCTTAAGTATTATATATGGTCAACATGGGTTACAAAAATTACAGTTCAAGTTAAAACAATTACATGACTTGTTATGCATATTTACTTATATAAGAAAATCATCATGCTTCACCTTGATGTTCAAAGTAGTGTATGTTATTTATGACAAGTTAAGACAGTAGTGTTATTATACACAAGCCCATGTTATTAAATCCTGTCTTTAATATCTAAATTCAGCAGACTGCTTCATCTTATATGACAATTATATATTTTATGTCTAGATTTACTAAAATCATACATTACATAACTATTGTGTGTAGTTTTTTTTTTTTTTTGGCTGTTGCTTAGTTATTTGAGAGACCACAAGCTGTAATGTTTATTCTTATTATTAGCTCCTTCCAAGCATGTTTATACAGTCCATAGACTTTAAATTATGTGACCCTGCTAGTTTCTTACTTGTTATAAGTATATTTCCATCCTTGCATACACTCATAGTACTTCAAGTATGAGCAACAATGGCCATCCCATTTTGCCAGAATACCATTCATTCATTTATGTGCTGTGTTTCCAGGATGTTCTTAAAATATCCAAACCAATATTTGTACTGTTCCGTTTTACTAGCCTGTTCCATGCAGTGACCACTCTGCCAGTGAACCACTCAACAAACCTTCCATTCCCACAGATATTTCCACGAAGGAAATCTTATGAATATCTAGCACTTCCCGGCAACCCCAAACACCCTTAGAATCAGCTATCCCCATATGCCCAACACGTCTGAGCAAGCTCACCTCCCAGACCATTGCAAAGTGTACTGCACAAGACCAAGTGCTCTTAGTCTTTCCAATAACTCAGACTTCCATTCTTATGTAAGTCCTTTATGTGTTTGGACCAAAATACATTTTAAATATAAAATTGCGCTTATTATTATTTTTTTTTTTTATCAAGAATCAACTTAATGAGCTAAACAAAGTGTTGGGAGACCGCCAATACGTGTACATGTGGTTTAAAATAGCCCTTTTATTATATATATATATATATTTTTTTTTTTAAAACCAAAAACGTCATTGCTGAGAATCATCTTGGAGGCTTCTCAGAGCCATTAAGCATTATCGTCACTCTATCTCCATTACCATAGCAACCTGGGAGTGTTCTGTTAGTGTGTCTGTGTATTGCATACCAGAGGCTCACAATGCACCTGAAGCAAAGCTTCACTTCACAGCAACTTCAAGCCTAAATTCCCTCCCTTTCAGTGAGGCAGCAGCCAGGAAAAGAACAGAGAACAAACAAGTCAAAAAAAAAAACCTCCCAACAAGCCACCACAACAAGAGACAAAATAGTCCTCCAGCCCTCCCACCTCTCACTCAGCAGACATACAAACAAAACGTTCTCTGCCTAAATATCCCAGATCAAAGTTCTTTCAGCCCCCTTCTCCGGATCCAGGCTAAAACTCCAAATGTCTCTTTCTAATACACAAGCATTAGTAAACCTCGATCACAAGCCGCAACCCAAATCTTCCCAGGGACGAAAATGGCAACATATAACAGCTGCCAGACACAGCTGCATCCACATACATTATGTCAGGCTTAATCAAACAGCACTTGAAGCTATGATACCTGCCATAATTGATATTAATTATGTTTAGACAGAATAATAATGACATTTGTACTAGCTGCATCCACGCATACCATATCATGATTGATCAAACAGCACTCATAGCAGTAATACCTGTCATACTTGATATTAACTATAGACAGAATAATGATGGCATTTGTACTAAGAGCTTGCTACTATTATTTAACCAGGATATACATGATATTTCTAAATCATACTTTAACTGAAGAAGGCATTAGTGTCCATGACAGCATTTTTTTTCAAAACACTCTACTGTTACTACTATTATATATGATGTTAATTTGTTACATTTGAGTCTGAACTCTGATGAATGGTACTTTGTTGAATTAGTTAATTAATTACTTAAATTATTATAAGTAAAATCAATGAAAAATGAGCAAGATAAGTATTCACTTGAGTTCAAGTAGGGGAATAGAAACTTCTATGTTTGTATTATATGTAGCTTTGTTTGGCTTATATATAATGTAAATACTAACCCATCTTGACCTATCTTTGTGAAGAATTATTGGACTCTGAACATTCTGAATAAATCATTACTGTTTCTCATTTGTTTAAGAATCCCTCCTTTTTTTTAAATGTGTCTTGAAACGCCAACCTGGTCTTCACAAACACGCCGAGCAAGGTGTAATAAAAATGTAAAAGGCTTTTATTCCATAAGACATGAATACAAGTTAAGCGCTTTCACTCGCCAAACGCGAGCTTCATCAGAACTGTTTAAAAAAGTAATTGATGTGAGTGACTTATATAACCTTTTTGGCGCCAAAATACTACTGACATAAAATTTTAAAGCTACATACATATATTAATAATAATAATAATTATATATATAAAATAAGTACTTAAAATCACCATATCACATCATCAGATGGATCAAATAAACATCTGCTACTATAAAATATGCAATTTAAGATTTTGCATTCAAATTTACTATGTTAATATAATATTTGCAATATTTACAATACATTTGAATCTGTCTATGTGAATAATAATGCTGGCTTAATAGTGACAAAATCATTTAAGCCAGGTGTAGTCGAGGCATCGGTATATAATTGCCACCATATTTCCTTATAGGATAATAATCCTTTCAAATCCCCCCCTCTAGATTCAACTACCAAACTATCTAAGATAGCAAATTTGAATGTATGGGTATCACCATATTGTTTGATATGTTTGTATAGGGCAATCTTCTCATCTCTTGTTTTAATACTATATTGATGTGCGTATATATGTTTATTCAGTTTTCTTTCCGTCTTGCCTATATAGAATCCTGAACATGCAGTACACTTTGCCAAATAAACCACAAATCTAGTATTACAATTACCATGTATAAATCTTATAAAAGTCTTGTGTAAATTTTCCAAGGTAATACTGCTTTCTTCAAAAATAGCGTAACATTGTTTGTAGTTTCCACACTTAGTAGTTTTTCAATTATTCAACTGTCTAGTGATATCGCTACTTTCTAAGTACCTTTTTATATTCCAGCCCATTTTATAAACAAAAACTGGTTGGGATCCTAAAATTTTAACTATATCTTGATCAATCATTATAATTTTCCAATTATTACTTATGATCCCCTTAATCTTGCCACTAAATGGGCCATATTCCAAAATGCACGCTCTTCTGTACTCAGTAATCGCAGACATATTGTCATGTGTCTGCTCACCTCTGTCATTATGGGGATTATTTTTGTCATGCTTAAGTCCTAACAAGGGCATATATTTTTCCCCCCATTCTTTTATAACATTTTTACTTATACAATTCATCATGTTAAGATCATAACCTCTATCCCTAAAAAGGGAAATAATGAAAAGAACTTCTTCCAACATCTCAAAATAAGTGGAAGTCATGCGTATTGCCCTAATAATCTGGCCCTTAAAAATGTTGACAAATAGATTCCTTGGATGATTACTGGTAAACTCAATATAGTTATTAGAAAACGTGTGTTTTCTAAACAGTCTAGATTTGAAGCAGTTGTTAACTTTAGAAATATATGTGTCTAAATATGGAAGTCCTTTCATGTTAGCTGAATACGTAAATTTCAAATAGGATTCATGGGAGTTTTTGAGAAACTATCCGGTTAGTTTGTGGCAATTAGATCCTATGTTTGTCACAGTGGACGTTATAGATCTCTTCTCATGCATTCCCAAAGAAGCTGGATTAGAGGCTTTTGCCTACAGTGTTAGAAAATACAGTGGCTATGATTGGGATAAAGTATGTCTTATTACTGAATTAATGTCCATGGTATTAGAGAACAATTATATTGAATATGAGGGGGAATTTTTCAGACAAACCAATGGAGTAGCCATGGGAGCAGCGTGTGCTCCGATTTACGCAAATTTAGTTATGCTTGAGTGGGAGGAGAGTACATTATTTACTAGTGAATTTTTCAAACATGTTAGGTATTACTCCCGATATTTGGACGACATTTATATATTGTGGGATGGTAATAATGAAGTATTAGATACATTTGTCAAGTTTTTAAATTCTAGTAGTACATATTTGAAATTTACGTATTCAGCTAACATGAAAGGACTTCCATATTTAGACACATATATTTCTAAAGGTGACAACTGCTTCAAATCTAGACTGTTTAGAAAACACACGTTTTCTGATAACTATATTGAGTTTACCAGTAACAAGTTCTTTTCATTAGTTCCCTTTTTAGGGATAGAGGTTGAATTGTATAAGTAAAAATGTTATAAAAGAATGGGGGAAAAATATATGCCCTTGTTAGGACTTAAGCATGACAAAAATAATCCCCATAATGACAGAGGTGAGCAGACACATGACAATATGTCTGTGATTACTGAGTACAGAAGAGCGTGCGTTTTGGAATATGGCCCATTTAGTGGCAAGATTAAGGGGATCATAAGTAATAATTGGAAAATTATAATGATTGATCAAGATATAGTTAAAATTTTAGGATCCCAACCAGTTTTTGTTTATAAAATGGGCTGGAATATAAAAAGGTACTTAGAAAGTAGCGATATCACTAGACAGTTGAATAATAGAAAAACAACTAAGTGTGGAAACTGCAAACAATATTGCGCTATTTTTGAAGAAAGCAGTATTACCTTGGAAAATTTACACAAGACTTTTATAAGATTTGTACACTGTAATTGTAATACTAGATCTGTGGTTTATTTGGCAAAGTGTACTGCATGTTCAGGATTCTATATAGGCAAGATGGAAAGAAAACTGAATAAACGTATATACGCACATCAATATAGTATTAAAACAAGAGATGAGAAGAATGCCCTATACAAACATATCAAACAATATGGTGATACCCATACATTCAAATTTGCTATCTTAGATAGTTTGGTAGTTGAATCTAGAGGGGGGGATTTGAAAGGATTATTATCCTATAAGGAAATATGGTGGCAATTATATACCGATGCCTCGACTACACCTGGCTTAAATGATTTTGTCATTATTAAGCCAGCATTATTATTCACGTAGACAGATTCAAATGTATTGTAAATATTGCAATATTATATTAACATAGTAAATTTGAATGCAAAATCTTAAATTGCATATTTTATAGTAGCAGATGTTTATTTGATCCATCTGATGATGTGATATGGTGATTTTACGTACTTATTTTATATATATAATTATTATTATTAATATATGTATGTAGCTTTAAAATTTTATGTCAGTAGTATTTTGGCGCCAAAAAGGTTATACAAGTCACATCAATTACTTTTTTAAACAGTTCTGATGAAGCTCGCGTTTGGCGAGTGAAAGCGCTTAACTTGTATTCATGTCTTATGGAATAAAAGCCTTTTACATTTTTATTACATCTTGCTCGGCGTGTTTGTGAAGACCAGGTTGGTGTTTCAAGACACATAGGAATACAGCGTTCCTGTGTTGGTTGGGTTGGTCATATTCGAACGCTGAGTCTTTTGATTTGGTTCACTTTTTTTTAAATAAAAGCAGATGACGAGTGATGTACCTATCAGTTGATACTTTGAGAGATGTAGTTGTAAGAGTTAATTTTTGGGACAGCTATCTTGGAGTCTGTTTTTTGTTTCTTCTTTCTAGCATCAGTCCAAGGATTTGTTTCTTTTATTCTTTTAAGAGTAGGGGCCATCCATTCCATTTCTTCTGGGATAGACACTATGTTGTTGTTTTTGATGAATATAATAGCTTCTTCTAAGTCATTAAAGGTTTTCATCTCATCTCATTGGCAAAAAGTATTTTTATCTTGGCTGGAAAGGCCAGCTGTGCTTTAATATTGTAGTTTTTTCAACAGTTTTATTATTGACCAGACTTTTTTTCCTTTGTTCTAGTATTCTGGAAGAATAATCATTGTCAAACCTTATCAGGCTTTGATTGTATATTAAGGGTAATTTTCTCCAAGCAGATATGAATATTAGTTCCTTATCCAGAAATGAAAGAACATTTATAGCTATGGATCTAGGTGGAGTATTTGTTGAGTTAGAAGCAGGTTTCCTCAGTGCTCTATGCACTCTTTCAATTTCAAATGAAAGTCTTTCTTTCAAGTCTAAAAATTCTGGAATCCAGGTTGTTAAGAATGAAATAATGTCTTTACCTTCAGTGTTTTCAGGCAGACCAAAGATCCTTATGTTGGTTCTCCTTTCCCTGTTTTCTAAGTCATCTATTTTGTTAAGCAGCCATGTATTCTGTTTAAGCATAAATTCTGTTTGGAATTCTTCCACTTTGAGTCTCCCTTCAATGTCATTTAGAGAACTCTCTATATTTGTTATTTTTGTATGGTGTTGCATGCTGCCCGACTGAAAGAACTCCAGCTCTATTCAGTCTCATACCGCTTGCTCAGAGGTGACCTGTGCCTGACACATAAGGTCATGTCAAACCCTGATTTGATGAATATGCTTCACCTCAAAAAATCTAGATCCCTCAAAACCACAAGGGCGGGAGACTTAAACCTTGACACGGTTATTAATAGAACATGCTGGAGGGACAGATTCATCACCCAGAGACTCCCTATGCTGTGGAACAAAATCCCGGTACATGTGAGGCAGAGCACCTCGCTGGCCTTGTTCAAGAGGAATCTTGACCAATGGATGGGAGATCGCAGATATACCCCAGGGATTACTTCAGTGTCACTGCTTGACAGAGGCACAGCAAAATAATAGGCATAGTTTTATTCAAACTAAAGGGGTGGCGAAAGCCAAATAACTATGGGCTAGGCTTATAAATGCCCTTGGGCAGATAGCCTAGTATGAACCTATGAACCTATAAGAGTATCAGTCTGTTTTTGAGAATTTAATTTGAGGTTTTCTAAGTCATTTTAAAGCCATCCATCTTCAAAGATAGTTCTTGTAAGGTTGATGTCATCAATTGCAGTTCTTTTTTCAAAGCAGCATCTGGGTGAGAATTTCTTGAGCTGCTCATATTCAGTGACTCAGTATATCTCCAAGTAACTTGACTGGAACATGTTTGTATATCTCCACCAAAATTGATCTTTATGTAGTTTAGTAGTTTATCTATAGATTTCTGACATTTTAAACATGAAAATAATAAAATTTTCCTATTATTATACTAGTTTATGGAGCTCTCAAAATGCACTGCTCTCAGTTGGCCATCTAGGCTCCGCCCCAAGAACATTCTTCGTGATGGCTCTCATACTGGTGCTGTTGTAGTTTGTACAGGAAAATGTGTTTATATTTGCATTTAAAATGTTTAAAGAGATGATCATGCCTAACAACTGAAATGGGTATTTTTAATAATGTCTTCAAACAGCGTTGCATCTTGACTTTATGGATGAATTTTCCATACCCATAATTTTGTGAGCTATATAATGTAGATGCCAAAGATAAGATTATTTGAACATAAAACACATTAGAAATCTAGCCTTTTCTGAATTGAGCAGTTAATAATGTGCTGGTTTGGGTTCTTGGTGGTGGACAAGGTAAACAAAGATAGAACAAGACATAAGTTGCTATTCTCTGTCTCTTAGGTGGACCAGTGTAAAAAGAACCTGAGGAGGTGATGCTCCCTAATAATAACTGCAAAGTAGGCCTCCAAGATGATTGTAGGCAGGTAAATTATGTTGTAATGAGTGAAAACATGTAGAGTCATGCACATCTCTTTACACGCATGCCGTTACCTGTCAATACGCAGTCTGAGGAGTTAAATAAGGAGTGCCTAAACTGTAACCTAGAGCATATATATATATATATATATATATATATATATATATATATATATATATATATATATATATATATTAGTATGAAACTGCTAGTTTAGTATTACTGGTAACATGCCTGACATTGCAATAACTGAAGAAAAATACTGTGTTGCATCTTCCAGGGCTTACCATGTGACTACCTGAACTTGTTTTTCAAATGTTTTAGCCTGCCCATCATAGCTGGGTGGTGACACCTACACATGGACTGTGCCTAATGTCTCTACTTCATAAATGCTATGGATTCTTCTAATGCACCCTATAGATCGTTTATCTAATAATTTCCAGAGACAAGCTATTTCTTGAAGGCATTGTCTTTAATATTAATGCTCCCTTTTCAGACCTCAGTGACCTTATACAAATGATTTCAGACCATTCTAAATATGTTTCCAGTGCAAGTAGTAACAAAACAGTTAATCCATAGAGAGAACCACAAAAGCAATGCAAATATGCCATTCCTATTGTTATAGGGGTGCTAATAGTGGTGTGTTTTGTATCATTTGGCATCTGCTAAAACTTTTTGGATAAGCATTCACTTCCTTCATCATTCCCAGGCCACAACATGAAACTTTAAACAAATGATTTTATTTTTGCTATTCATCCTAGCCTCTTTTGTATAAATTCCCTGCAGCCTACACTATATCATGCCTATAATTACTATAGCTACTGACTTGACACAGGGACAGTTGGCTTTCCAAAGCAGTAAAAATAAAATATACTATGAAATTATTTCTAGGGCATAACAACACCTTTCTGTTACAACTAATGGATATTTTAAGCACTAATGAATTATTCATTGCTTCTGTCTATATAGCAGCACTGTTAGGAGTCATTATGAATACCAAAACAAACGTAGAAAAAGGCTGGAAGGAAGCACACCAGGTCACAAATTCCACCAAGGTTTAATGCCACAGAATAAAAGCAGACAACACTCCAAAATGCTGACAACACTCCAAATACGTTTTTGTTCACAGGAACTTCACACCCTTAACTAAATATACCAACTTCAGGATCACACTACAGTGGGGAAAAGGGCAATTTTCCCTTAGTTGGCCACCTGGATACTTAGTCTGCCTGTGTGAGGTAAATGCACCACATTCATCACATAGTCCCACTAAACCTACACCACAAAAATCCACACATAGAAACACAAAAACATTTGCGGAGGCTCTCAATAAAAATCTGCTCAAGCAACAGAGACCTCCAAAGCAGAAACGCAAGCAACTTCCCCCCACCAACACAACCCAAATGACACATAGCCCACAGACTCATTGTGCCACTCAACCACAGCCTATAAGGCAAAAACAACATACCCAACACACTAGTCATAAGTGACTCTATAGTCAGGCACACTGATGTCCCACTCACCAGGCTAAACAAGGAGAAGGTTACTGTCAACTGCCTGCCGGGTGCCAGGATCCGCCACATAACCCAGCACTCAGGTCACTCCATAAGTACAAATATGACTCTGTGATTGTCCATG
Organism: Protopterus annectens; assembly: GCF_019279795.1. Taxonomy (NCBI): domain Eukaryota; kingdom Metazoa; phylum Chordata; order Ceratodontiformes; family Protopteridae; genus Protopterus; species Protopterus annectens. The sequence continues at coordinate 1,312,111,639 of NC_056745.1, read as the reverse complement.
TTGGTCTGACTGGCCTGAGACATACTTCTCCGATCTTGAAGCCCAGGCAGGTATGACCCTAGCCCTGAGTAGCATCCTGCCATCGCCCAGAATGATACCACAGTACAAGGACAAAATGATTGACTTCAACAATTGGCTAAGCTTCTGGTGTCATTCTAGGGGATTTAGTATCTGTCTGACTGGGACAACACGGTCGACAGACCACGATACTTTGCCATAGATGGCCTGCACCTGTCACCCCTGGGATTCCAGATACTGGTAAAGGCTCTTGCAGCCCCTATAGTGCCTTTTTTAGGCAAGGTTCAAATGACAAATTCACCACCATAAAAGGAAAAGACAAGCAAAAACTGAGGGTAATGCTACTCAGTGCTAGAATTCTAAATCTCAAAATGCACTCATTCAAGGCACTCCTTAAAATGGAGAACATCGATATCTGTGCAGTGACTGAGACCTGGTTCAAGGCTCCAGAGAGCACCCCTGCATTACCAGGCTATAACTCATACCACAATTTTTGGCCATCTAACCTGGACCAGAACACTAAAGGTGGAGGTGTGTCCATATTCATTAAGGATATCTACACTTCCAGGGTAGTTGCTCAGCATAATGCATCCGAGGTTATCCAAGTGCAAATAACTCGAGGCAAAACTGCAATCCAGATTGTAGCTTGCTACAGATCTCCCACCATGCCCCAGGATTCCCACTCCTCTTTTCTTGATATACTGGAAAATATTAGGGTTCAACCAAACACCCTAATATTGGGCAATTTCAACTACCCCACCATTAACTGAGAAAACTACTCATGTACCAACTCCTTCACTCAGCGCTTTCTGGAATTCATAAATTCCAATGCCCTGGATCAGCTTTTCCGCACCCCCCCCACCAGGGGCAACTGTATCCTAGACCTAGTCATTACCAACATGAATGACCGGTTTTCCACACCTGAAGTCAACTCCTCTTTGGTCAGCTCCAACCATAAGCTAATCACCCTAGATATCCGCATTCCACCCCAACCCCCTATTAAGGAAACCACAGTAAAAAATTTCTCCAAAGCCAACTTCATGCTTCTTAAGACAGAAGTGGTGAACTTCATGACACCCATGCAGATGAACAATACAGTTACGACTACTGAATCCTACACAAATGCACTCCATAAGCACTTACACGAGTGCATGGATTGTGCTATCCCAAACAGAACCAAAATGCTATCCTCCAAAAAAAGGAAGCCAATCTGGTGGTCCCCTACCATAAACAAACTCTACAACAGAAGGAAGAAACTGTTGCAAAAGAGAGTAAAATCCCATGAGTGGAGAAGCTCCCTGGTCAGCCTCAGTAAGAAGCTGAGATCTCTTATAAGATCCTCCAAAGCTAGCTACGAAAACAAGATTGCCACTGATTACAGGGACAACCACAAAGCATTCTATAGCTATGTCAAGAATCTCAGTGGCAACACCCAGATCTGCTCTGAGTTACAGCACAATGGCACAAAAATTACAGAACCATCTGATATTGCCAACATCCTGGCAGATAGGTTCAGTGCTAACTTTACACCCCTCTCACCCCCTAAAGGGCCCATATCTATACAGGAAGAATGCAGAGTTCCAGTAATCACAACTACACAGGTAAAAGCAGCACTCTCTAAAGCCAAAAACACAGCATCCATGGGACCGGATAACATCCCAGGCTGCGTTTTACACTAACTTCAGAATAAACTGGCTCCCCACCTAAGCACCATGTTCAATCATAGCCTCACATCAGGCTTTGTGCCCACTGAATGGCACACAGCAACAGTTATCCCATTCCACAAAGAGGGAGCCACCACTGATCCTGAGAACTATCACCCTATTAGCCTGATGAGCCTGGTCTGCAAGGCCATGGAACGTATCATTATGGAATTCATAAACAAAGACATTGGTAACCTCCAAACTCTGGACCCCACCCAGTTCGGATTTGTGAAAGGCAGATCATGCCTCCTGAACCTGGTCGAC